>NC_136976.1:61106358-61123858 GCF_032717465.1 Coenobita brevimanus
CAGTCAAAACATTTGCTTTTACTTCTGACCTCTTTTCACTTTTTCTTTGTCGCTTATTTCTTCTTTCTTTGCCTTACTGTGTCTTCCTCCTTCAGTGTTCCTTTCTTCCTTGTCTTTTCTCTAATTTTTTTTCTTTTTCTTTTGTCTGTCATTTTGCTTCTCCCTCATCCTCTTTTTTTTTTTTTTCCCCTTCATTTTTCCCTTGTCTTTTTATGCAGATTTTTTTCTCATTCCTCTTGTCTAGCTTTCTTGATCTTCTGCCTCCTGTGTTCCTCTCCTTTCTGTTTTGTATCCTTTCTTTTACTCCTTCCTCTTTTATTTTATTTTCTTTCCTGTCATTTTTTTCTGTCATGTCTTTTTGCTCTGTTGTTTTACCTCTTTACCTCTCTTCTCTGTATCTCACCCTCCTGTCTCTTTTCGCCCCTTATTTCCATTCTACTATTTTTATCTTTGACTCATTCGTGTTCTCCTCCTTCGTCTTTTCGTCTCCTTGTTTCACTTTCCTCCATTCTCTCCATGACTTGATCTCCAATCTCTCTCTCTCTCTCTCTCTCGAATCGAATCGAACCAGAAGTCAGAAAGTCAAAATATTCCTCTCCGACCTCTTTTATTTTCCTCTCTCATCTTTGTTTCTCACTCTTTTTCTATCAATCCTTCATGTCCCTTTTCTTATACTTTCATATTCTTTTTCTTTTGCCTTTATTTCATTATATCACTCCAGTGCATATCTACCTTATACCCCTTCTTTTTCTCTTTTTTACATTCTATTTTTTTCTCTGCTTCCTATCTTGTCTTCCCCCTCCTTTTTTTGTCTTTCTCCTTCTACTTCTCATCTATTCGTTTTCTCTTTCCCCGTTTGTTTTGTTTGTCCCCCTTTCCTGCATCTCTTCTTCCTGTCCCTTTTCCCCATTCTGCTTTGATTTTTTCTTTCACTTCCGTAACCCCCTTTTTTTCTCACCGCTTTCTATCTCTATCTCTCTCCTGTTTTTCTCACCCGCCTCTCTGTCTATTTTCAGCACAGAAGCAGAACTGTAAGAGGCCCCAGAGAAGGTTAAAAACATGGCTTACTATGTCTGGTCTGTTTTCTCTCTCATATTGTTTCTTTTTTTTCATATCTTACCCATTACTTCTTTTCCACGTGTCTTGTTTTTGCTACTCCATCGTCTTTCATTACTATTTCTTTTGTTTCACGTTTGTGTCTTTGCCTTTCTCATCATTCTTTGTCTTTCTTGTGTTCTTTTCTGTCTTTGGTCTTTTGTTTCTCCATTCAATCTCTTTCTGTCTTCCCCTCTATTTCCGTTCCTCTCCCCTTTGCTTTCTTTATTGTTTTTTTTTTCCTCCCCTCGTTCTCATATATGTCTTTTTCTGCATTTCCTTTCTCCTCTGTCTGTCTGTCTCTCTTCCACCACCCATCCATCCGTTCTTTCCCATCTTACTTATTCCTCAAGTCTCTTCCTTTCTCTGTTTCAATTTTCCTTCCCTCTCAGCCTCTCCATTTCTTATCTCTCTCTTTCTCTCCCTGTTTATTTACTCTCTATCTCTTCCATTCACTCCCCATTCTCCCCCCTTTTCCGTCCCGTCCTTTTCCGTCTCTCCCTTTCATGCTCCGTTTCTCCCTTTCTTCCTCCCTCAATTGTCTCACTGTTTCTTCATTCTCCCTTTTCGCTCCCTTAGCCTCCAAGTCTCTCCTTCATCCTTTTTTTTTTTTTTTTTCCAGTCTTTCTCCCACCATCTTCAACTCTGTCCCGTTCTCCCTCCCTCCCTCCCTCCTCTAGTCTCTCCCTTTCTCCCATTGTTCATCCTCAGGTCTCTTCATTTCTGTCCCTCCCCTCCGTCCTCCCCAAGCCTCTCTCTCCTCCCTCCCTCCCCTCCGTCCTCCCCAAGCCTCTCTTTCCTCCTTCCCCACCCCCCCTCTCTCTCTCTCTCTCTCTCTCTCTCTCTCTCTCTCTCTCTCCAGCATCCCCCTGCTTATTTAATCTAGCCTTTTTGTCTTGTCCTCCACACGACCACCAAACGAATTATGTTTTTCTGGTTTTTCTCCCCACCACCAAGTTTCCCCCACATGATCCACCACCACCACCACCACCACTACCACACAGACTTTTTCCTGACTATTTTTCCTTTTCATCCATCACACGAACCAGCAGACAGATCTTTTTTCTCCTAATTTTTTTCACTGTTTTCATTAGACGAGTCCTCAAACGGATATTTTCCCTCTTTTTCCCTACGTTTATCCATATTTACGTGATAAAACCCACCGGACATATTTCCTTACTTATTTTTCCTACATAATTTCCCGCCTTCAGAAAATGGCCATCAGATTTGTTTTTACGTTTTTTCCCTTCCTTTTTTTTCCATCCACATCATACAAACCACAAAACTGATATATCTCCTTATGTAGCCTACCTTTTCAAAGCACACATATTTTCCCCTGTATATCCTACCATCTAGTTTTTCCCCACCTCTAATGAACGTGCAATTGCAGATCATCCTCCCCCTCTTTTTTCTTACCACTTCTGTTGCATGAACCGCCAGGCAGACTTTTCCCCCTACTTTCTCCCCACCCCACTAAACAAACCACCCCATATTTTCCAGACATTTCCTCTTACATTTCCTCACTTGCATTACACTAGCCATCAGACAGGTTTTCCCCTCACATCCATATCACGAACCATCAGACGTTTTACCCTACGTTTTTCCCCACCCCCGCAAGAACCACTGGACGAATGTTCCTCCCACGCTTCCCCAACTTTCCCAATATTTGCCTTATTTCCCCGCATTTCTCCACACCGTCTTCTCTTACTTTTCCCTACATTTTCCCAACTCTTCCTTAACATTTCCCGACTCGTCACCACATTTTTTCCCCTTATTTCCATTATATTCCCAAGATTTCGCCTACTCCTTTCCCGTCATATCCCCTCGTATTCCGTATCCTCGTTTCCTGCTTTTCCCAGCATTGTCTCTACACTTGTCCAATATTTTCTGCTGATCATGAACAATTTCCGCACAGTCCCTCTAGGTATCGGACTTTTCCCCAGCATTTCCCCACATTTCCACCACGTTTCGATTTTTTCCAAGGATTTCCCCAACTTTTTCCCCAACATTTCCCCCAGATTTTCCCCAACATTTTCCCCAGATTTTCCCCAACCTTTTCCCAACATTTCCCCAGAATTTTCCCCAACTTTTCCCAGATTTCCCCAACATTCCCCAGATTTCCCCCAACATTTCCCCACTTTTCCCCAGATTTTTTCCTCAACATTTCCCCAACTTTCCGCAGAGTTTTCACAGCCTTTTTGCCACTTTTCCCCTCAGTATATCCATCGCCTCCCTTGAGACTTTCCCCACCAGTTTGATCATGGCCGTGTCGGAGCTGGGAGTGACGCGGTGTGCCCGGGTCTGCGGCATAAAAGAATTTGTAGAGAAAACACGAGTGCCTTTCTGGGGGGTTTTTGCAGTCGCGTCTTAGAAGATGGCTGGCTGCGGGGGAGGAGAGGATGGGGGATTAAATTTGTGTGTGTGTGTGGAGAGAGAGAGAGAGAGAGAGAGAGAGAGAGAGAGAGAGAGAGAGAGACCACGTACATACACCAGAATGCATTTACGTGACAAGAATGGGAGGTTGTACACTTGTCGGATATATGCAGTCTGCTATTGTGTCTCTGTATACTGATATGTACTTCGATGCGTGCGAGTGTTCGGTATGTGCATGTTGTGTGACCTATGTATTTGTAGTATATGTATGTATGGATTTATGTATGTATGTATGCATTAGTGTCAATATGCGCTTGTGTGAGTCCTTGTGAGTGTATTTGATAACCTGTGTGTGAGTTACGTGTGTGTGTGTGTGTGTGTGTGTGTGTGTGTGTGTGTGTGTGTGTGTGTGTGTGTGTGTGTGTGTGTGTGTGTGTGGAGAGTTTGTTTTACTTCCATTGTGCATCTCTCCTTTTGTTTTAATGTTTTGCCTGTTGTATGCTGTGTTGTTCTGTGAATCTTTGTCTTTCCTCTCTCTCTCTCTCTCTCTCTCTCCTTTCTTTTCCTTTCCTTTCCTTTCCTCATGTCATTTATGTTTAATTTCTTCCTCAGTCGTCGCTTTCTATCACTCTCCTCCTTTCTCTCCCTCACCGACTCCCACCTCTATCGTTTCTCCTATCTTTTTCAGTTCTCTCTTCCACTTTTCTCTTTCCGCTTTTTCTCCCCTTCATGTCACTGCTCTTTTTTCTGCGACTCATGCGTTTCCCTCGCATCTCAAGCCTTCCCACTTTTCCTATAAAATATTCCTCTTTCCCACGGCCAACTTCCTCGCTCTCACGGTCCCCACCCCACCCTAACACACACACACACACACACACACACACGTGTTAATCTGTAAAATTGTAATGCATCTTCGTGAAAAGTAGTGTTGCAGATACTATGATTGCAGACACACTCAAAATTTTATTACTCTTCCTCGGTATAAGCAGATGAATGCATAAATGCCGGCGAGACAGTGAAAAGATTATGTACAACCGGAGGCCAAATTTCGCTTTAATATTACACTTCTTCGCTTTTGGCTTTCCTTTGCTGGTTAATATCCCGAAACCGAGAGGGACTATGTTTTTTCACCCACATATGATTCTCCTTGTTATGAAAATGTCAGAATGGTAAGTGACGGGCCTACCTAAATGGAATAATAAGCGAATTTTCGTCCCTGCCTATACATAGAAATTCCAGAACTCCTTTACTGATGTCGTGTCCAAGCAGGCGTCACCTGTCTGTGACACTGATGACAGCTCCCTGAACTCCTGGCGTCAGCAGTGAATTATTATGGAGCTGACGTGAGAGAATAAGCTAATGGTTTATGGTTCACAGTTTGAAGGATGGGTAAAGGGCTCAATGCAGAACCAAAACACGGTAGTGGTCGCTCGAGTGAAAACCTGACTACTCTGTGACCGGAACAGATTTCAAGGCAGGTGCTCAGGGTGCAGGTTCCAATGTCCAGCCAACATACAGGGGAGAGGCTAATCACCAGAGTTGACAGTAAGGGAAGGACTTAAATGAGGTTGCTTTGGCAGTCTCTCTGTGATCTGGCAAATCACCACCACCAGGCTTGCTCCAGCTTGGCAATTTGTAGCTATTTCAGAGCTTCATGATCCAGCAGACTATAGACTGGCTGCTTCTGCAGTTCGACGAGCTATAATCACGCAAGGCGTGTATGTCTGACAGTCGTCTTCATCTGGAGTCGGGCTTTTCGTGGCAGGCAAAATCGCTGTGTGCTTTTTCTCATGAGGGGTTCCAGATAGGTCAATGTAACTGACTGACTTGTTTTAGTTTCATCCCTGTTTGTTTTCGAGAGAGGAGCTGTTGCTGGCTGCGTAAGTAAAAATGAACAAATCATTTGAGTATTCATAGACAAAGCTATGCTTAAAGGAGCTTGCACCCTGTGTGCTTTTACAATACTTATGCCCTCCCACAAACAAGCACTGTGCATTCTGAGGTTGAGTGGCATGGAGCAGCTTCATAAAAACTGGAGGGAACAGCCTTGCTGAATATTGCGCATCCTTGGGGCATGCAGGCGGACTCAGTTATTTATAATTTTGTTCTGCATACTTTGTTCATGTGGGATCTCGTACCTTATTTGTTATCATCGCATCGTTGCATATCTTTTGCCAAATGCCTTAAACAAATTGTTGTTCAAGTTGCCCACAATAAAATCGCTTTCCAAGTCTCTGCAGTAACCAGTCATCACTCATGCTTGCTACTCCAAACCGCCTTCCCTCATGCACTCACCGCATTCATTTTATTGCTATTAATTTCCTGCTTTTTAATTTGTCATATCCCCATTTTTTCCACCGATGTTCAAACGCGTCGGCTAAAAGAAATCCAGGATGATTTTTAATGTTTTTCTAGCTTCGAGATTTTTTTCCTTTTTTTTTTTTTTAAATCTTGCCGAACTTCCCCCTTTAGGCGAAATTAATGAAATCTGGAATCGTGTGTGCATGTGTGTGTGTGTTTGGGTGGGTGGGAGGGTGTGTGTGTGTGCGTGCGTGTGAGTGTGCGTGTGTGAGGGAGAGATAGCGTCGATTTTTCCGTTTTTTCTGTTTTTTTTTTTTTTTGTCTCACTAATCAGGCTTTATTTTTTGCTTTATTTTTCGTCCATTTGTGTGTGTGTGTGGGTGGGGATGCTGAGGGAGGGGACAGTGAGTGGTTGTTTTTCTGTGGTGTTCTGATTACACTTAACTTGTTCCTAATTGGATGTGTCCTATTTGCCTGGTTTCTCGTAATTAACCCTATTTTTTTTCGCTACTTTCAGCGTAGATGCTAAAGTTTTCCTCCTTCTCTTCCTCCTCCTCCTCCTCATCATCATCATCATCCCCGTTTGGGATACATGGCGTCTGGCAATGAATGAAAAATGATGATGATTATTATTATTATTATTATTTTGTATGATAACGCTCCTCCTCCTCCTCCTCCTCCTCCTCCTCATTCGTGTGCACTTTTGTCATCTCATTTCCTACTATGCACCTCTCATCTCCTAATTTCTCCCCCTTGGCTCCTCTCCCTAAGTTAATGTCACTTCCTTTTATTCTCCTTCCTTCCTTCCATCATCCATTCCTTCATTGCTGTTCTTCCTTTCCATCTTTTTATTCCTTGACTTCCTTTCTTATCTTTCATTTTTCTTTCTTCCTTCCCGTTCCTTTCGTCTCATTTATCTTCTTTTCCTTCATCCAACTCTTCCTTCTTTTCAGTTTTCTCTTGCATCTTTGTTTTCCTTCCTTCCTTTTATGTTGACTTTCAGTTCCCTTATATCTTTCCTTCATTTCCCTCTTCCTTCATGTGTACTTCCCTGCCATCTTTTTTTTCTTTCTTTCTTTTTCCTGCCTCTACATTTTTTTCGTCATTTATCATCCCGTTCCATTTATTTTTTTTCTTTTTCATCCATCTTCGTTTCCTTTTCACCTTTCTGGCATAGATATATTTTTTTCCCCGTCTTATTCTCCCTACATCCCCTTTCACTCATCCTTACCCCCGACTCTATCCTTCCGTACTTCCTTCCTTCCATTTTTTCTTTTTATCCTTCCAATTTTCTTTCAGTTTTTTTCATTTCCATCCTTCTTCCTTCCATCCTTACTTCCATCATTCCTGCCTTCCTTCCGTACTTCCTGCCTGTCTGCCTTCCTTCCTTCCTTCATTCATTCATTTATTGTTTCCTTTATTTGTTCCTTTCAGCATTTCTTCCTTCTTTCCTTTCCTCTTTCTTTAGCTGCATCCATCCTAACTTCTCTCCCTCCTTCCTCCCTCCCTCCCTTACTTTTTCTTTTTTTTTCTTCTCTCTCATCCTCATACCTTCCTTTCCTGCTTCCTTCTCTTCATCATCCCAACCTTCCTTTTCTCTGTCCTTTTCTCACACACTTTGGTTAGATCTTACAAGTGCTGGTTTATTTAATACGTTAATAGTGAGTAAGCCTCCTGTTAGCTATGTCATATGTAATCCTATGTATATACTCGTATCCTTATTCCAGTCTTCTTTCCTCCTTGCTTCCCTCCGTCTTCATTTCAGGCTGTACATCCTCACCCATTCATTCCTCCTCCTTCCTGTTTACTTTCCTTCCCTCGGCTATAATTCTTTCATTCTGTCTTCATTTCTTTCTCTTCTTTCTGTCTTCCCTTTCTTCCTACATCTTCAGTCTTCCATCTCCTTTCCTTCGCTTCTTCCTTCCTTCCTTCGTTATTCATTTCTTTCCCCTCTCCTTCAAACATTTCTTACATCTTTTCATTCTTCCTTCATTCCCTCACTGAATTTCCTGTGGCTCTCATTATTCATTTCGTCCTTTATTCTTTCCGTTTTTCTTTCTGCTGCCTTCATTTCCTTCCTTCCACCTCATTTCTTTACTCCCTCCTTCCCCTTCATCCATCTCTCCTTAATTCTCTCTTTTCAGTTTCCTCTTTCTGTTTTCCATCCATTTTTGACAGTCAGAGAAGGGTATTGTTATCACTAGGATCAATAGGTGTCCATCCATAGAGTTGGGCGGCAGGGCGGCTGGCTGGGCGTAGAGATTTCGTTTCCGGGCCAGAACTCAGAAAGTATTACCTACAGAGTAATGAAATTTCACATAGTTATGTGTCTTATAGTGAACTGGTGCCTTTTGGTGGGGAGAATGTTGTGTCAAGTAGTTTATATATATATATATATAATGAAAAGGTTAAAAAATCAGAGATTTCAATGCGACCTACACAAGGAATCTGAAGGACCATGGTTATGTGTCCTCAAGGCGTTTTCCTTACACTCACCTTTAAAAGAAAAGATGGGGGGGGGGTGAGGGTCGTTATGCGCTTTGTTAGGTGTGCAAGGAGGTGGGGTATGTGCTTGGTCAGATGGAGGGTTGTAACAGCGTAGCGTTGCCTATGTTCATTTTATTCTTTCCTTCTCATCGTCACATTTTCTTCCGTATTTCTCTCTTGTCCCCCTCTTTCCTTCTCACTCCATCCTCACTCCTCCCTCCCTTCCTTCCCTCCTTCCTTCATTCTTCCCTCCACTTTCAGTTCCCTCTTTCCATGCTGACTCTTCCCTCTTTTCCTCTTTTTCCGTCACATTTGTTCCTGCCGTCATGTCCTCACTTGTATTTATTTCTTTGTTTAATCATTACTTCCTTCCCTTCTTTCTTCCTTCCATCCTTACTTTTCTTCTTCCCTCTCGCCGACACATTTTTCTACCATCTCTCTCTCCTTTCCTCCTCCATTCGCCCTTCTTCCTCCCCTCCAATTTCCCCCCCTTCCTCTCTTCCACACATCTTTTCTTCATCTCTCCCTTATTTCCTCCTCCTTTCTCCCTCCTTCCTCGCCTTCATTCTTTTCTCCCTTACCCTCATCGACATATCTTTCTTCCATCTTTCCTTCCTTTTCTTTTCCTTTCTCCCTCCTTCCCTCCATTCTTCCCTCTCTTACTCTCGTCCATACATCTTTCCCCCATCTTCCTCTTTTTTCCTCCTCCTTTCTCCTTCCTTCCTCCCTTCCATTCTTACCTTCCTCCCCTACAGTTCCACAAGCTCTCATCCCCCTGCCCTAGCACCGCCATTTCCACATCCACCTCCATAACTGTTTCATCCGCTTCCCATCGCCTACCACTCACTTCCGCCTCTCATCTCCCCTTTTACCCCCTCACTCCTCCCCTTGTGCCTCTCCTCCTCCCCTTGTGCCTCTCCTCCTCCTCTTCCCCTCCCTTTTCCTCCTTTGTCCCGCCTTTCCTTTTTCCCCTAACCCCTCCTTTACTTCTCTTTCTTTTCCCCTCTCCCCTTTTGCCTCTCCTCTCCCCTTTCCCCCTCCTTTCCGTTTTCTACTCTCCTCTCCTTTTCCCCTCCCCCCTTTGCCTCACCTCTCTCTTTTCCCCTCACTTCACCCTTTGCCTCTCCTCTCCCTTTTCCCCTTCCTCCTCCTCTTGTCACTCCTTTTCCTCTCCCCCTTTACCTCTCCTATTCTTTTTCCCCTCACTCCTTTTGTCTCTCCTCTCCCTTCTCGCCTCACTTCCCCCGTTGCCTCTTCTCTCCATTCTTCCCTCACTCACTATTTGTCTCTTCTCCCAGTTTCCCCTCATTCCACCCTATGCTTCTTCCCCTTTTGCCTCCTCCCCCCTTGCCTCTTGTACTTTTTCCCCTTCCCTCACCCCTTGCCCCTTCTCTTCCTTATCCCCTTCCCTCTCATCTCCCTTCCCCTCATTTCCCCCCCTTGCCTCTCATCCTCATTTTCCCCTCCCTCGCCCCGCTTACCTCTCCTCTCCTCTACCTCGTCCCTTACATGTTTCTGTCCAAGTTTCATTATGTCTCTCTCCTTCCTATTTCTCCTCTCCCTCTCAGCCTTCCCCTGCCCTCCTCTCTGGCATTTTTTGTTCCTCCCTACGTGTCTCCCTCCCCATCTCTCCCTTCCACCTCTCCTGTCCACTGCCTCTCTCCCTTCCTTTGTTTACGAGTATATCCCCCTCATCATCTCTGTTCACTTCCACTTCCACAACTTTACTATTCGCTCCTCAGCTCTCTCTCTCTCTCTCTCTCTCTCTCTCTCTCTCTCTCTCTCTCTCTCTCTCTCTCTCTCTCTCTCTCTCTCTCTCTCTCAGTTTTCCCCCCATTCTTTCCTTTTTCATCTTTGCCATATAGCCCTCTTTCCCTTGATTCCTTTTCTTGCAATGGCTTTATTTTTCTTTGTACTCCTGTTCTGCGTCCTTCTTCTTCATCTACTTCTCTCTTCTTCATCTTCTTCCTTTTTCATCATCATCTTCTTCTACTTCTCCCTGTCCTTCTTCTCTTTCATTCATCTTCTTCCTGTTCTTCGTTCTTCTTGTTCTTCTTCTATTTCCTTTGTTTTCTCCCTATCTTCATTTCTTTTTACCTGGGTCCCAAAAACCCAGGTATATGAGAGTGAGGCGTGCTTACTTTTATTCTCTCTCTCTCTCTCTCTCTCTCTCTCTCTCTCTCTCTCTCTCTCTCTCTCTCTCTCTCTCTCTCTTTAATTCTTGTTCTAGGGGAAAGGTTGATGTTTTTTTTTTTTTTTTTTTTTTTCAATCTTACAAAGCCAGTCTCTACACAACACACTGTCCTCATCCCATCCCTCCGTCCACCACCGTCCCAGTCCATCCCGCTTAACCTGTGTGCCCGTTCTATCTTGTTCTAACCCTTCAACCCTCGTTAAATAATAATAATAATAATAATAATAAATTCATGTTACATTCCTGTTTGTATTAATATTGTTTCGTTTCTCTCTCTCTCTCTCTCTCTCTCTCTCTCTCTCTCTCTCTCTCTCTCTCTCTCTCTCTCTCTCTCTCTCTCTCATCCTTCGCTTCTTACCCCTCTCCCTTGCGTCCTCTTCCCCCTCCCTTCCTTTCTCCTTTATAGTCCTATCAAATCTTAATTATTCGTCCCTCCCCTTTCCTGTTCTCCCCCTCTCCTCCCTCCTCTCTTCCTTTTGTCTTCCTTATCATCTTCTCTTTATCTCGCTTTACTCTTTCATACACTTCTGATTCCTCCCTTTTTTCCCTCTTTCCATTCTTCTCCCTTTATGACCTCTGTTTTTTTCTTTTTTTCTGTGTTCTCAGCGTTTCTCTATCCATTCTTTCTTCCCCTTTTGCTTCCTATCATCCCCCCTTTCCCCTTATCCCTACCTTTTCTGCTCCACCATCCTTCCCTTCTTCCTCTTCGTCACCTTTTCTTCCTCCAACTTAACTTTCTTCGCGTACTTATGTTCTTCCCTTCCGTCATACATATTATTGATTTCGTATTCTCTGTCTTTTCTCCTTTCCCTATATTGTTCACCGCTTACATTCTCCTTCATCTTCCTTCTTCCTTTCCCCCCTCGAGTTCGTTTCCTTTCATTATCCTCCTCCACATCCACTCCCTACCTTTCAGCAACTCCCCACCACCCTCTTCTACCACCGTCTACCCTGTTTCCGATCTCTCTCTCTCTCTCTCGCTCGCTCTGCTAAATTTTATATACAAATTCCAATACAAAATAAATAATTACAGACCATGTTACTTATTTGACACTGTAAGGTCACTGCATCATTTTGCAAGAGCCCGTGTAAATGGTTCGTCTAACAGCCTTTTCAGTATTACTACTGTCAGACTCAGATTCGGCAGCTAATTGTGATAAACAGGACGCGTGGAAGTACTCATGAATGCTCTGGTCCCCGAAACCTCACACGCACTGCGACATTCTGATAATACAGCGTTAAACGATACAGGTATTTAGAACCCGCATCCCCAGTGTTATCAACATGTTTAAGCATTTTACATTTACTGCCATTTTCTCAAAACCTCTAAGCAGTTATCTAAATATTATCAACTGTAGGTAGTAACATTTTCACACCTTTAATGCGAGAGCCGTATATAGACCTATTTTACACTTTTGTCTTTGTTGATAATCGTTAGAAAAACTGCTGGCAGCGACAAGTGTGATAAAGTTCCTGGGTTTGATATTTTCTTCTGCAAATTTTTAATTTCTGCAATTAACCTGCTGCGTCCAATTAACGTATGGGTTTGTTATAATGTTTTGTCACGCTGAGTCAACGTACCCATACGTTTTGCAATTGCGAGGTCCGTCATTTGCACATTTTTCAAGTTTCGCGCTTGATTTTTGGTAGGTGTATGCGGGAGACCTTCCTCTACCCGCCGCCCGGGCGGCGACACTGCCTTACCCCGCGTGACCCCCCCCCCCACGCCATTGTCTCGGCAACTCACCTGTTAGCAGTAACCTGGCCAGTAAAGACATGTCGTGCCTCGGTACGAAATTCAAGGCAAGAGTGATTCCCCAATCGACGACGATGTGGAGGACAAAGATACATGGTGCCAGAGGAAGAAACAAGCAGAAGTGATGAGGCGATAACGTCGCCAAGGAAGGTGTGGTATGTTGATGTGTTCAGTGAGTGAAACAACGCTTATATCGCCTATATTATTGTGTGAAAACCAATATATTCTTGTACTACATATAAATTCGTACCAAATGAACAACTACCTACCTATTATGCGACAGCCGCAGTGCGGCTGCAGAGGACACGGTATCAGGTGTTTAAGGGGTCACTTGTATAGCCCATTTTTAAGCTCAAGTGAGCACTTTTGGGGGCATTTTCCATTGTTTCTCATAAAAAGCGGAGGTTTTAGCCAAAAAAAAAAAAAATGAAAATCGCCGGGATTGGGGGGGTTCATTGGTGAAAAATCTGCCGGGATGCGGCAGAATCGGTCCGGAATGCCCTACAATGTTCGTCAGTTCAAAACTGTTTTTTTCTGTCGTACCTTCACCACGCGTTTCTCATATCACGTCTAACCTCTTGCTTTACCACATGCATTACCACTGTCCGTATCTTCCATCCACTCCCCTCCCTTCTACTCACCATCCCCACTTCGGTCCCCATCTCTCTGTCTCTCTCCCCTGCCCACGCCCGCATCCTGCCTCTTCCCTCGATCCGGCCCGGCAAATTGGGAACACAATGGCAAGTCCCCCTCCACTGTCATAATACTGCCCTCCCTCCCTCGCTCTCACCGCACTGGAGAGAGAGAGAGAGAGAGAGATTAACAAGTTCCCATAACATAATTTTATCCATCCCTTCTAAATTTTTTTTAGAAACCAATCGTTTGTGGTTGTGTGTGTGTGTGTGTGTGTGTGTGTGTGTGAGAGAGAGAGAGAGAGAGAGAGAGAGAGAGAGAGAGAGAGAGAGAGAGAGAGAGAGAGAGAGAGAGAGTTGTCCCCCCCATTCGACTGTCATAATACTTCCCTCTTCCTTACTCTCCCTCTGATGGCCCTGTAGCTTGTAATGTGGGGGAGTTGTTTATTTGGGGGGAGAGAGAGAGAGAGAGAGAGAGAGAATCAGTAGTGTATCTCCATATCCATTGTCCCTTCCCTTGTCGTGTCTTCGGGCTACTCATGTTTGTTCAGTGTATTGCTTCCCTCCCTCCTGCGCCCCTCGCTTCCCTCCCTTCACTCCCCTCTCGCTACCCTCACCCTTCCCCTCACTTCCCTTTACCCTTCTTTAGCTTTGTTTCCCCTCTCTCTCACTGACCCCATACTCTTTTCTGGTTTTCTTATCCCTTATTTACCCCACATTTCATACATTCTATTATTTTCCAATATTTGCATTAACCATAAGTGAGGTAGTCTGTTTCTCTGTGTATTCTTTTCGTTCTTACCAGCCCCAGATTCCACGATTTCATGACAATATTTCAGGACAATTTGCCTTAAAGTTACCACTCACGCAAATGGGCCTGGCACCTTATGACTTCTTCTCGGACCTTCGTTTTAGTTCTTTAAAAACGATTATGAAGACAAAGCGGTGAAAAAAAGAGAGCCGTGGAACCGTCAGACTCAAACGATCACGTGTTCTGTTAAGGTAATGGTGAAATTCAAGGCGAACCCGTATTGTATCCTGCTTGGTCTGTGATTTATTTATTTATTTATTTTTTTTATCTGAGGCACTGCTACAAGGAAATACATATGCTCTCTTTACATATAACAAGCAGACTTCGAGAAATGTGACGCATATGCTCCCCAATAATGTCTCTCTAATCTTACATGTTTTCCTGTCCGTGCTTTTTCAGTCTTTTCATTTAATTTTTCTTTACGGTCATGTCCTTCCCAATCTTTCCCTTTCCTTATCTAATCTTGCTTTTTCTTCTCTCCCTCACCCGCACCATCCCTCTCCCTCTATTCTTTCCCCCTGTCTCCTTCTTATCCCTCTCATCGCCTTACTGTCACTCTTTACTCTTCTGTCCTTCACTTTTTGCATTGTACCTTTTTTACTTTATTCTCTCATTACTCTCGCTCTCGTCTAACCCCTATCCCTTTCCCTCTTCCTCTCACCCTTATCCCCACCTCCCTTCTCATCCTCATCTTCACCTCCCATCCCCATAGTCTCACTCTTAACCCTCCCTCTCTCATCCCTGTCCACCAATGATGCCCTTCCGTCCCCTACCCTCACTCTCAGACCCTCGCTTTTACTGTGACGCTTCACCCGTATTTTCATTTACCATCACCCCTCAACCTGGTCCCTCTCCTTCAACCTCTTTTTCCCATGCTCTTCCACCCCCATCCCTTCCACACCTTCTCTCTTTCTTCATTCCCGCTTTTGCCCTCCCTCTCCTCACCTTTTCCCCTACCTTCATCCCCTATTTCACTTTCCTCCCACTGCGATCATCTTCCCCTCCCTCACTTCCCCCTACCCTCTCTCTTTCCGTCATTCCCTCTTTTCCCCTCATTCTCCTCACTTTTTCCCCTCCCCTTCATCCTTCATGTCACCTTCAACCCCCTCGCCCTCATCTTCCCTTCCCTCATCTCTCACCCCATCCCATCCTTCTTCCACGTCCCCTCTCCTCCAGCTCCCTTCCTTATTTTCCCCTCCTTCACCCTCATCCTTCTTCCTTCCCCTCCACCCTCATCCATATGCACATATATTGTCGAAGGGCGGCTGGGAGGGATTTAAAGTCTGTGCTGTCTTTCTGGTAATAGATTTGCTGATGCTGTGTTTAGAGTATTGGAAGCGGGAGAAGCCTGGGTTGTAGTAAGGAAGGAAGGGCGGATGAAAAGGCAGCAGAAATATAAAGGAAAGTACGGAAGGAACTAACAAAGGAAAGATGGAAAAGAAACCATGAAGTAACCAAGGAAGGAAGGAAGGAAGGATGATAGAAAGAAAGAGAAAGCGGTGAGCACGGATGTTGAGAAGAAAGAGAATAAGAGGAAGAATTCTAGAAAAAGAAAGAAACATGCAGACGTGATGCCTTTTGAATATTGGAAGAGAAACTGGATGGGGGGAGAAGAGAGAAAAAGAAAGATGGATGGAAAGAAAAAATATATAAAAAAAGGAAAGAATATAAGAAAAATTAAAAAATCGCTAGATATTGGTGAAGGAGCAGAAGAGAGAAAGTGAAGGAAAAAGAAGCATAAAAGAATAATAGGAAGATGTACTTTAATACGAATGAGGGAGAGAAAAATGAAGCAAGGGAAGAAGGAAGTCCCCAGGGGTGGAGGACGCGTTGTAAGAGTTATCAGTAGTGGCAGTTGTGGTTGTAGGGATTAATGGTTGTTGGTAGAGGTTATTGTGGTGATGGATTGCTGGGGTGATGGGTATAAAAAGTGTTTTGTTGTTAGTGGAGGTGGTGGTGGCGATGGTTGTGGTAGTTTTGGTTGGTGGTTGTGGTTGTTGTGGTAGAGGCTGTAGTTGTGGCTGTTGTGGTAGAGACTGCAGTTGTGGATGTGGTCTCGGTAGAAGGTGTTGAACGTTGTAGTAACTGCACTGAGATTAGCAGGGGATGTTGTGATAGTGGTAACTGTGGTAGAAGAGAAAGAGAGAGAGAGAGAGAGAGAGAGAGAGAGAGAGAGAGAGAGAGAGAGAGAGAGAGAGAGAGAGAGAGAGAGAGAGCACTGTGACTGTGATAGTTGTGGAAGCCTGTACTGCTTATATGCAAGTCAGAGTATCGTATTAGCGTTAAGTGGAGAGAGTAGGGCTGCTTTGTTATGTAATTCATGCCTTGGTTAGCGTTGTTCTGGTATTAATTTGAACTGTGTGTGTGTGTGTGTGTGTGTGTGTGTGTGTGTGGTAGTGTGTGTGTAATTCACCGGGTCGGTCAGGATCACTTGATGGTCGTGATCGTCAGCATTTTACCCTCCCGGAAGGGAGCTGAGAGCTCATATAGTCCGATCTAAGGGCAAGGCTGTGACCTTCACACACGCACACACCCGTCCCCTTGCTCAAGGGGGACAGTAACCACCCACTTCGTCAGTGAAACTTTTCGCAACCTGAGCGAGGCGCGAACTCCCGTCTACCAGGTTGCAGGCGAGAACGTTACCACTGCACCAGCGAGCGGTGTGTGTGTGTGTGTGTGTGTGTGTGTGTGTGTGTGTGTGTGTGTGTGTGTGTGTGTGTGTGTAATTTGTACCCAGCAGAGATTTTGCTGTTGTCATGGGTATCGTCTTTGTCATCGTCATCTTCTTTGTCTTCATCTTCATTATCATCTTCATTTTCGTCATCGCTATCCTCATCTTAATCTTCAATATCATCGTAAATTAGTTTTTTCATCACAATCAACATCATCATCCTTTATCAGACGACCGTAGAATCAAAGTCTCTCCAAACTTTCTCCCCTGTCTTACTGTTTTTTTGCTTGTTGCTCTCAAATCCAGCTTTATTGATCTGTACCCATCTGATGCCACTTTTGTCTCTCGTACTTCGTCCCTTCACTTTGTCTCTTGGGCGTCACTCTATTACTTCATCTATTATCGTTTCCATCAGAGACGTGGGCGTATTAAGGCCATTTCCGTACTGTCCTTGCCCTCCATCAGGTTCTGTTCCTTTTCCTTTCACTCCACCTGCTGGTCGTCGCACACACCGCTTCCATTAGATGTTCTCCGTGGCCATCCCTGACCATTTTCGTCTTAGAGTTCCTCCTTCCATTTAGTTCTCTGCCTCACTCTTCCTTTTACTCCATCTCTGGGTCGCCACTGTGTCAACCCGTGTGTCACCATTTCTACGAAAGACATGACTTGCCCAAGACCATATCTGCTTTTAACAGCCCTCCCATTTCATTGTGCTCTTCCTCTTACACCATCTCTAGGTTGCCTCTCTGAAGCCCTAGAAGTCCACTTGTCAGATATTCTGGGAAAGACGACGGGACCATGACCGTTTCTGCCACTAAACCCCTTCCTACGACGATTTTATTGCAACTTCTAACTGATTTTAATAAGCCCCGAAGAGACTCTGGGAACTGGACGGGTAAGATATAGACCTCATTAACTGCTTCACGAATAGGATGCTGTCATAAACTGAATGAAATCCTCAGGTAGTAGCACGAATTAGTTAAAAATGACGTCCTCTTGTGGAAGTGGTTGTCTTTACATCCTGCCTCCTCCCCACACACACACCCTCTCAGTAACCACTTTTTTCCTGCCACCCTCTCCACGAAAGACTTGACCTGCTCATAATCATTTCTACATTTTAAGTATCTCCACCATGCCTCTACTCTCTCCGTCTCGTATTACTTTTTTTTTTTTTTTTTTT
>NC_136976.1:61126358-61151358 GCF_032717465.1 Coenobita brevimanus
AGGGCTGTGGGTTAGGTCAGGGGTAGAGGGCTGGTTTGGGTTGGGTTAGGGACAGAGAGATTTGGATTAGGTCAGGGATAGCAGGATGGCTTCGGTTGGGTTAGGGATAGAGAGGTTCAGGTTGGGTCAGGGACAAGGGGCTGGTTTGGTCTCGGCTAGGGATAAAAGACTGTGGGTTAGGTTTGGGGTAGGGGGCTGGTTTGGGATAGATGGTTTTAGTGAGGTGTGGATTAACCAGTTCATTGCGAGACTTCCTCCGTTAACCCCTTAAGCCGCCATTCTTATTTTGTTCCGGCCACTGAACTGATGATTTTATGTAGCTTAGGGAGAAAACAATTTCCTTCATTACGAGGAGCGTACCTTAAAGAGAACATAATCGTTAACAACAGCAAGAATAAAATATAACAGACATCGTTACACAACAGAACATATTGAAATTGTCGGGTGTCAGTAATAACGAAATGAGAAAATGAAAGGTCAGGGTCAGAACAATACGAGATCAGTTTTTAGTATAGCAATAAAAAAGTTATGGGTTCGTATCAGTGACTGACATTTAATAGGGTATAGATCAGAGTATGGAAGAACAGTCCAGGTGTCAGAAGGTCAGGTTATGGCGAAAGGCAGTAGGTCAGGTTAGAGGTCAAGGGTTTCAGAGGGCAGATCAGATCAAAAGTGCAGGTCAAGAGTAAATAGGTTATAGTGAGAGTAATATCAGAGGTCAAGTTATGGAAGGCAAAGTAAAGTTTGAGAAGGTCGTGGCAGAGGTGACTAAGGATGTCGGTCGCGTGTTTCGGAACTTTCTTCAAGCTACAGAAGGTCAGGGATGAGTAACAATATAAATAGGTGTTCCAGCAGGTTAAGTAAAGGATAAGCAAGGATATAAAATATATGTTTCAGAGATTAGGTCACTTCGGCAGGTGAGGTTAACCCCTTTATTCCGATGACGTCCTTTATGTTTCAACCGCAGTGCTACCAGGCTTGTTTTCGTCTATATTATTCCTCTGGCACTGATGACATTAATTAATTCTGTATCTAATCCATTCACTTCGAAAAAAAAACTTCCATAAACTGAATAAAACCACCTGAAGGCAATAAAACAAATAATAATCGGATTCAAGGGATTAGGGGTGAATGTTTTGTTATAGGGAGGGTAATTTCAGGAGCCAGATCAAGCATCGGAAAATCAGGTTAAGGTTCAATAATACAGCATGTCAGGTGTGGCAGGGTTCAGGTGAGTTTTTAAAAGGTCAGAGGGTGGGCTAAATAGATAATAAGTCATGGATGTAAGAATTATGAAAACACACATGCATCCTACATACATGCTGCTTACATTTCTATATACATACAGTACATATTTGCACATAGAATTTTCCATAGCAATTTTCATTTTTGGTAAGTGGTAATAATTTCAAGAATAACAAATTGATATTTCCACCAACATTTTCTGGTAAGAAAAATTATCCCGAAGTTCAACATTCTCTCTCTTTCTTTCTCTCTCTCTCTCTCTCTCTCTCTCTCTCTCTCTCTCTCTCTCTCTCTCTCTCTTTCACTCCCACATCCGCTTTGTCTCTAGTTTTTCTTTTGTTTCCGACGGCCATCATGCTTTATAGGTTTTGCGACACTGATTTATTCATCCTCTGCGGCTGTCTCACCTCTGCCCTTCTCCCTTATGCATTGTCCTTTTTGCGCTTCCGATTTCTCTGTTTTCCCTCTCCTCTTGGTTGCTCTCTCTCTCTCTCTCTCTCTCTCTCTCTCTCTCTCTCTCTCTCTCTCTCATTTTTTCCCCTCCGCAGCACCCCATCCTAGCATGCCGTGAGGTCACTGCTGGGTCTCCATTGTTTTATTGCTGCCATGAAACTAAGTCATTTTATTGTCAGGGGCCTTATGGTGGTGGGGATGATGGAGGAGGCAGGGGGGGATGCAGAGAGTGGGGAGAGGGAAGCGGGGGAGAGCGTGGGGAGAGGGGAAGAGGAGGGAAGGGGGGAGGGTGGTAGAGGTGGGTAGGTATGAGAAAATTATGGGGATATGAATTGTGTGACAATGATGGTTTGAGGGAGATGTTGTGATGGGGAGAAAAGAATCGAAGGAAGGAAAGAAAGAAAGAAAGAAAGAAAGAGAAAGACAGAAAGACAGAGGAGGAATAAAGAAGGAGAGAAAGAAAAAAAAATGGTAAAGGGGAGATTGAAATGGGTATTTGTGGTAGTTAGGACAGAAAACGATTTTAGGTGAAATATGGTACATGGTGACGATAGAGTTAGTGATGTATGCTGGTGGGAAAATGGGAAGAATGGTGGAGCTGGCAGTGGTGATGAGAGGGAGGAATGGTGGTGACAGTGTGGGTAGTGATGATCTGAGTTGAGTGAAATTGGTGATGATAGGACAAGAGATGCAGGGTAGTGAGCTGTATGGGTGATGGGTCTGGCAGTGGTGATGAGGAAGGGAGGGGTGGTGATTATGATGGTGATGATGGATGCGACCGTGAGATGATGGTTGTACGGGTATGTCATGGTGATAGTGGTGGTAGTGGCAGAAAGGAGAGAAATGTAGGAAGGGAAGGGATGTGGAGTTGATGTAGGAGAGACGAAACCAGCTTAAGGCAGAGGAGGGACACACACACACACACACACACACACACACACACACACACACACACACACACACACACACACACACACACACACACACACACACACACACACACACACACACACACACACACACACACACACACACACACACACACACACACACACACACACACACACACACACACACACACACACACACTCTCTCTCTCTCTCTCTCTCTCTCTCTCTCTCTCTCTCTTTCCGTGGTGGTGGTGGTGGTGGTGGTGGTGGTGATTGCCGAGTTGTGAGAGTTTAAGTGGACAATTAACGCCCCTGAGGAGAGAGAGAGAGAGAGAGAGAGATGGCGGTGAGTTAAGGTGTAAGTATTAAGGTATAAGATGGCAGGTGTGGTGTGAAGGGGTAGTGTGATGGAGGGGTTGTGAGGTGGTGGTGTGTGTACATCACAGAAGTGTGATGTACAGTGGTGCGATGCGGTGTGGTGAAATTTTTACGTGGTGTGGTGGTGTGAGGCGTCATGTATGGCGATGTGGTGAAATAAGAACAGTATAAGAAGCAAGAAATGCTGTAGTAGTTCAATTAACCCATACCGGGCAGATCCTTCTTAAAGTTAGTAGGGCATGACAACACTGCGACAATAACAAAAAAAAATATATATATATCAAACTTTGTTCTTGAAACTAGGAGGAAAAAGTGAGAAGGAATACTGTTCTGTTTAATAAAACCTATGCAGAAAGTTTATAATAAAGGTGAAAGGAATCCATATACCTAGCTTACTCTAAAATACATTCAAACAAACAAATAATGCACTATGTATTTATTTACTTAACCATACATACATGCATACTTAGACTACATACATACACACATCACTGGGCTGTATGTGCGTCCCTTCTGGTCTGAGAGGAAAAAATACCAGAATAATTAGCTAAATGCATAGTATAGCCTAATTGCCCTAAAGGTTTTATACCCTGGCCTTTGTTGTGTAGTGTGGTGTGTGTGGGAAGGTGGAATGGCTTTGATGCTGTGTGCTGTAATTTAATGTGCTGTGATGTGGTAATGAGTGGCTAATGTCCTGCGATATGAAGTGGTATGGTGTGGTGTGGTGTATGGTACTGCATGGTTGTTGTATGGTGCATGGTTTGGTGGTGGTATGTGATGCTGTGTGATGCAGCGTGGTGGTGTGGTGTAGTAGGGTGTGGTATGGTATTGTGAGATAGTATGCAGTATAATGTGTAATGTGGAGCGATGTATGTCGTGCTGTAACATGAAGTAGCTTGGTATGGTGTGGTGTTGGGTGCTGTGTGATGGTATGTTGTGTGGTGAGGATAACTATGGGAAGAAGTGTTGTGATGAAGCATTGTGTGGTGTGATGTGGAGTGGTTTGGTATACTGTGGTGTGATGATGAGTGTGTCGTGTGATGTGGAGTAGTTTGGTATGGTGAGGTCATGTGTGGTATGAACTGATATGATGTGTGATATGATTGTGATGTGAAAATGACTGACGTATGAGTATTTTAAGCTATTTTAGTAGTGATGAATCTGAGAGTAATGAATGTGGTGAAGTGAGTAGCGAATAGGATATGAACACTGAAGCAGTTGATAAAATGTGTGGTTACTAGCGAGGGCGAACCTCTGGCGAGTCTCGTCAAGTAGTGGCATTTTCTCACATATGAGCGGCCCAACACGGCCCGGCCCGACCCTGCCCGACCGTAACACTTTTGAAAAGCTTATATCTCAGCAACCACAGGGCCGATCACTGCGTGGCTTGCACCATATGATAGCCCCATTCTTTAAGGTTTGTTTTTGATAGGTTTCATCATACCCCGGCGGTGCACGTGACACGTGACACGCGCCAAATGCAGCATGTCGAAAATCTTCAAAAGAGGGCCACAGGCCAGACAGTTTGTCGTAAAGGCATGAAATTTGGTAGGTATTTAGTCATCAATATACTCTAGGCATCCTTGGGGTGTAAGGCGACATTTCAATGCTTTCGGATTTAAATGGCCTAGCTCGTACCTCGCCATGAATGGCGTTTTACTGGTAATGAAATTGGTGAAGTGTAATGAGTCATATTTAGAGTAAAGCTATGAGGCGGCTTGGTGTTATGTGGTGATGTGTGGTGAATGTGGTTATGAGTGATGAATTGCTTGATGTATGGTGAACTGAGAGATGTGTGGCTGTGAATGGTGACATGAGTGGAAGGGAGAAGAACGGTGACGCAGTTGATGAAGTAAGTGTGGTGAAGGCCGAGGGGGGTATGGTTGTGATGGTGTGAATGGTGACGAGATTGTTGAATGATATAATGAATACTGAAACAAATGATGAGCTTTGTGAAATGTAGTGAGTCACGGAGAGGGTATAGCTGTGACGGAGTGAAATGGTGTAGTTTTGACGCTTTAAAATGGTGTAGTTGTGACGCTGTGAAGTGGTGTACTTGCGACGATGTGAAATGATGTCGTTGTGAAATGGTGTAGTTGTGACGCTGGGAAATGGTGTAGTTGTGACGCTGGGAAATGGTGTAGTTGTGACGCTGGGAAATGGTAGTTGTGACGCTGCGAAATGGGGTAATTGTGACGCTGTGAAATGGGGTAATTGTGACGCTGTGAAATAGGGTAATTGTGACGCTGTGAAATAGGGTAATTGTGACGCTGTGAAACTGTGTAGCTATGATGCTGTGAAGTGGTGTAGTTGTGACGCTTTAAAATAATATAGTTGTGACGCTGTGAAACTGTGTAGTTGTGACTGTGTGAAATTGTGTAGTTGTGACGCTGTGAAATGGTACAGAACGACGTGAAAAAGCGGGTTTAGGGGAGTGAATGTTTTTTGTCTCTCTCTCTCTCTCTCTCTCTCTCTCTCTGTCTCACCTCTCCCCCTCCCCAGGCTGTTATGAAGTGCGCGTTGCAATATGGGTAGCGGAGAGTGATGCAGTGGCGGAAACAGTTGCACCCATTGCAGCCAGTTGAACAGTTTGGCAGCAACTCAGCGTAACGTATGGCAGCGTTACGGGAGTTTTACGAGCCTGATGCCGTATTGAGGGGATAAACTACAGGCCGTTCACTGCGCCCCCCGTGTGCCCTACAAAACTCCCCATGACCGAGTGCGCTGTGCTGTAGGGGAAAAAAAAAAAAAAGAACGAAAGAAAAAAGGGAAAAAAAGAAAGAAAAATAAAAAAAGAAGAAAAAGGAAAAGGGAAAGTTGAGAATGAAAGGAAAGAAAAGAGAAAAAGGAAAATTACCCTTTTTACTCTAACTTGCCCTGAAATTGTCATCCCTCCATCTTGAATACTGTGTTGTAACGAGAAATCAACATTAAAATATGATACGAGTCACGAACAAGAGCTATGGAATGGAAATAGAGGCATACTGCTGTCTTACTATTCCCCTGACGTACGTGAAATAATCTGTAGAAAAAAATCTGGACGAACTTAAGGTAAATGAAGTATAGAACCACACAGTAAACCCCTTCCCTGTTCGTACTCTGCTAACATGAAAAAGGGTTAATCCTGCTTATCACTCGCCCTCCGAAGAGAATGTCTGGCCCTGCAGTGGCTTAAAGTGAACTGTTAAAGCAGCAAACTAGCTTACGCCCCTAGAGGCATCATACAATCGAGTCGCTGCCACGCATCTGCTAGGAATTCGCACTTATAGGTATAGCACATGACCTTCGCCTCTACTAACGCTCTTTTATTACCAGACCACAAGGCATCGATATGAGGTCATCTACAACTAATGCGTGTACTCTCTGCATTATATTTTCAAACAGAAGACAAATAGTTCAAAAGACAACTGTAAATGTTATTTTTTTTTTTCAGTCATGAATTGTGTTTCAATCATGTCCCTCTTCAAAAAAAACCCTTAAAATTACAATAGAACATCCAGAATCTTTAGTTTACGAAAATTACAAAAAGACATAAAGGTTTACCGAGATACATTGCCCCAGTACTATCGACCGTATGGGTAAACGATAACATTTATTTTTTGTTAATTGTGTGGTACCGTTTCCCCTCCCCGTTTCGCATGAGTTCTGTTTCGTCGCGGTGATGCATTGCGGAGTGCGGACAAAACACTTAGCGATTTCATTTGCATCGATCTTAGGGGCAACTGTACTAAATTTTGGTTAACCATACGTAGCCATTTCCTCTCCGTTTCGTACGCATATCGTTTCGCTGCGGTGATGCATTGCGGAGCGTGAACGAAACCAGCTATCGACACTTTTACCATTAACGTGGCGAGATTACATTAAGTTTATCGAAATGCGGTGAATATGGCGCCCTTAATGTAATGGAAAATGGTAGACCCGGAATGGAATTACTGGGGGAGGGGGGGAGGTATGATGGTGTGCTGTAGTGAGGTGGGTAGGGGGAAGAGAGGTAGGTAAGTAGACAGGTAGATATGTTGGTTGGTTAGTTCGCTGGTAGGTAGGTAGGTAGATAGGGAAGTAGGTAGGAAAGCAGATAAGTGAACAAATTAGTTAGTATGTAGGGTAGTAGGTAAGTAGGTTGACAGATAGGTAGTTAGGTATGTAGGGCATATAGGTTGGTGGGTAAGAAGGTAAGGAAGTGAGTGGGTTAGTGAATTGATGAATCACCATAGTTGGTGGGTAGGCAGATAGGATGGTACGCTGACAGAGAGAGAGAGAGAGAGAGAGAGTTGGCTTTAAAGAGGATAGCATATGTAAGTCCACATACGAGGGGGGAGAAAAGAAAAAGTATCAAAATGCACAATGTAGAGCTTTAAAGTGATTGACAAAATGTTTTAGCAAGTGAGAATAAAAGTATATAGGGAATAATGTGTGTTTGTGTGTGTGTGTGTGTGTGTGCGTGCGCGCGCGGGGTGGGGATGAGAGCGAGAGAGAGAGAGAGAGGGGGGGGAAGAGAAATCAGAAGTGAGATAAGGGGTTAAATGGGTTAAATGGTGATACATACATACATAAGGGGTTAAATGGGTTAAATGGTGATACATACATACATTCATACACACATACATACACAGAAAGGTAGACAGTTAGACAGACGGAGATAGAAAGAGACGGGAGAGAGAGCCAAGAGGAAAGTAATAAGAAAGCTCCACATGGACACAAACTAAGCAGACTAGCTGTCTTTACTGAGTGGTTTGGCCTTGGTGTTAATAGCATGACAACTGTCTTAATTAAAGAAGCTTTTGGATGGGACAACAAAGCAGAATGTTCTTCCCACTCTCCATTAACCTCGGCAGTCACCCTTCGAGGAAAGTAGGTAGAAGGAATAGACTGCAGGACTAAAAATGTTGAAGTAAATTAATCACAGCTGTAGGATGTATTAGTAAAATTAAAATAATTGATCAGTTTTGAGTAAAAGATGCTTCACCAACATGAATTTACTTCTCAGCCATAACGGAGCTACAGTTACTGATGTCTTTATGGGTCAAGAATGGAGACATTTTTTGCCTGGAAGGTCATGAGTAATTGTGGCTGTGTAGCGGTTAAAACTAATTATGTGTTCATGCAGCATCTATCGCTCCAGAAAATACCCTCGTGAAGTTTCTCACTCTTTGCCTGGGATATCCTTTATGTGGAAGCTGTTGATTAAAAGAAAATACAGTAACTAATAATCTTAGGTAAAAGCTGTGACTTATTAAATGCGGTTTGTTATAGTATTTTGAAGTACTAATTATTTTTCTTTATTTTTTCAGGTACGTACAATATAAACTGCACCTGAGACAAAAGCAAAATGATTCCTGTTCCATTCAGGAGTTGGGACCAAGGTATAAGGTAGGTGTCTTCAGAGTTGTCTAGCCGTTTATGATGCTCCTTCAGTCTGATGACGCAATTTTGTATGATATTTTTGTTCCCATAAGGAGATCATGTTCAGCTTAGGGAAAGAATTCTGACTGTAAAGAGGTTGTTAATTAAGAATGTTTCCAAGCCACCACCGCAAAGGGTTTCTCTAATGTTAATAAAATCTCCTGGAGGTAACAAGAAACTAAAAAAGAGAGAAAGAAAGAAAGAGTAAGAGAAGAAAAGAAGTCATAGGATGGAAAGTGTTAAGCAGTGAACGCCCAGGAGTACATCTCAAAAGCGCTTACGTCAGTCAGGCTTAAGTAATACTGCGGACATAAATAAGGATCCACTTCATAACGATAAATATCGAGACGGTGAACGATGACTGTTTTAACCCAGTAGTTTAGTCTTCACAACACACGAAACTTTCCAGAATTTTATGTAAGAGTTTCACAATTGTTCGATCAAAAAGTGGAACTTATTGTCCACAACTGTACATTATTCTAGGCGTAACTTATGAAATCCTTGACGTTAATTTATTGATGATTATTTATTTATTGCTTAAGATATGAAAAGCGTCTTGTAGTTAAGGGATTAATGAAGACCATACATAACCCTCCCACTTCGAAAAAAGCCCTCCTAAGCTGAATAAAATCGTCTAGTGGTAGCGAGAAAAAGTATGAATACGTGTTGGGATTGAAGGAGTTGAGCCAGTTGTGGAGACGAGTGTTATACTTCTTAACCCTTTCAGTATGAGGACGCCTTGCATGTTTTCTTCCTTTGCCGCCTCTAGACGATTTTACTCAGCTTGGGAAACGGCCTCATGTACCCTTTCAGTGCGAGGACGTCTTTTATGTTCTTGCTAATGCCACACAATTTTACTGACCACGTGATAAGGCCCCTTGTAGTGAAGAGGTGTAATCAGCACTGGCACGTGATTTCAGGAAGATGGTTCAGGTAATTGCCATTTTTCTATTCTTGCCTTATTTTTGAGAGAGAGAGAGAGAGAGAGAGAGAGAGAGAGAGAGAGAGAAAGAGAGAGAGAGAGAGAGAGCGGGAGAGCACCAGGCTGGCGTCTGTAGGGGACCGGATGCGACGCCAAAATAACACATTTGTTTTTGGTTTCTCGGGTGAGAAGAGGAGGAGGAAGAGATGGAGGAGGAGGAAGAGGGGAGAGGGGAAGAGAAGACCACAAAACAGCAGAATAAACCTAAAAAAAAAAAAAAAGAAGGAAACAATAGGAGAGTATAGGACAGGAAAGAAGAAGAGGAGGAGGAGGAGGAGGAAAGTATGGAGGAAGAAGTGAGGGGAAAAAAGGGAAAGAGGAAAAAAATAAGAAAGCATAGAAAAGATGATAGGAGAAGGAGATATTGGAAGAGAAAAGGAAAAGAGGCGGAGTAGAAGGAAAGGCAAGGAGAAAGAAAACAGGGTCATATAACGATTAAGGAAAGCTAGAGTGAGAGAGAGAGAGAGAGAAGGAGGGAGGGAGGAAGAGGGGGAGGAATGTTATTATGGTGGAGTGAGGGAGGGACGGGAGTTGCTCTAAGGGGAGAAAAAAGAGGAAAGAGATAATGGAAGGAGGAAGGGAGGGGAGGGGAGGAGAGGGGAGGGGAGAGGAAGCAAGGGAAGGGAAAAGAAGGGAATGGGCTGGGAGGAGGGAAGGAAGGGAAGATAAGGAAAGGAGAGAAAAAAAAAGAGGTGAAGGGGGAGGGAGGGGACTGCAGAGGAGGGGGAGAGGGGAGTTGAAGGAAAGGGAATGGAAGAGAGGGGAGAGAAGGGGAAGAGAGGCGAAAGAGTAGAAGGAGGGGAAGAAAGGGGAGGTGTGTGTAAAGTAGGATTGAAGAGGAGAGGGGAGGGAAGGGTAGAAGAGGTAAGTAAAGGAGTTGCAGGGGGAGAGGAAGGGACTGGAGGAATAAAAGGGGTGTGGATGGGAGGGAAGGAAAGGAGAGGTGTAGATGAGGGAAGGTGAAAAAGGAGGGAGGAGGAAGGAGGAATCACATTGAGGGTGTGAAGGGAGGAGAGAGACGGAAAAAAAAGTGAGAATGGGGAGGAGGGAGGGAGGGAGAGGAAGCGTACGGGAGGGGAGAGGAAGTAGACCAGAAAGTATGGATGATGGGCAGTGGGAGGGGGGAGGAGAGGAGGGGGAGGTAGGGGAAAGAGAGAAGAGAGGGACAAGAAAGGCTATGAGAAGGAAAGGGGAGGAAAGGGGGAGAGAGCTGGAGAAGAAGGAAATGGATGGAGGGAGAAAAGAGAAGAGGAGAAAGAGAGAGAGAGAGAGAGAGAGAGAGAGAGAGAGAGAGAGAGAGAGAGAGAGAGAGGGAGAGAGGAGAAAAGACAGAATCAGAAAAGTAAGTAAAGAGATGGAAGGGGCTGGGGATGAAAAAGAATGGGAGGGGATAGGGGGGAAGGGATGGGAGGGGGGAGGGGGAAGGTATGGGAGGGGATAGAGGGGAAAGGATGGGAGGGGATAGGAGGGAAGGGAAAGGGTGGGGAAAAAAGAAGGGAAAAAATATTGCCACCATTACGAAAAGCCAGAATTGCCACCCAGTGAAAAACACCAGTAGCTAGATAAGACGCTCTCTGTGTTTGCCCTCTTTAGCTGTGTTTGTTTGTTTAGCCTGTTTGTCTCCGTTTCTTTGTGTTTCACCCTCCTATCTGTTTATATCTATCGGCATCTATCAGTATCATCAGGCCTATAAATTTCAGTGTCTATGTGATGTACTTATATATCATAGGCTGATCTGCGTAGCATATAATCTGTCACTATTATAGTCTACCTCTGTTTATTTCCATGTCTACTATCTCTCTCTCTCTTTCTCTCTCTCTCTCTCTCTCTCGTGTATCCACCAGTCTGCTGTTCACCTAATCCCTAAACCCAGAGCTCATCCAGTGTGACAGTGATATATATAATGACCATAAAACATACGCAAAAATAAAACATAAAACATACACAAAATATAGTGTTATGAAGCAGACTTAATAAACCATGAGTCGGAGATTTTGCAAAATGAATATGACAAAAAAAAAAAAGCAGCAGAAAATATAATAAACTCTACAAAAATGTACACCTTCCTTTGTTAAAAAGAATAAAAACCCAAGAAAAGAGCGGCAAAAATGTTCTAATATATGTTGAAATGTGAAAAAAAAATGTAAAAATGGGTGGGACCAAATGTCAGAAGAACATGTGGATAAGCTCTCTCTCTCACACACACACACACACACACACACACACACGTCTCTCATGTCCTCCTCTTTCATCTGATCTCTTTAACTTTCCTTACTTCTCTTCAGCTCGTTATCCCTTTCATCAGTTCGCCTCCTTGTTTTCCTTGTCTTTCTTCCCGTCTCTAAGGTCCTCTCCTCACTTCTCTTTACAACACTGTACCCTTCTCCATTCTCTCTTCTCATTTCGTCCCTTCTCTTCTCGTCTTTACCTTTTCTCCTTTACTTCTCATCTTCTCCGCTTCCCTTCTTTCCCACCTCTTCCTCTTGCCCCTTTCCTTATTACTATCCCCCTTTTTCATCATTTCATCTCTCTTCCTCTCCTCTCCTCTCCATCCATTCCATTCCCATAATTTCCTCCCCCTGTCCTCCCCTTCCTTTCCTCGTCTCTCCCGTCTTCCTCTCCCCTCTCACTTCTCTCTCCTCTCGTCCCCCCAGAGTGAATATTAAAGAAGAAAACGGGAGTGAGAGGAGCAGGAGGGGGATTCACACAATCCTGTGCCAAGTCCCTCAATCACGTATTCCCTGTCAAAGCCCCAAACTCCCTCACTCGCACTCGTATGACATTCTTAGCGGGCCACTTTTGAGAGAGAGAGAGAGAGAGAGAGAGAGAGAGAGAGAGAGAGAGAGAGAGAGATGGGGTGAGAGAAAGGGAAGAGAAGGATAAAGATAGGAATGGAGAGGAAGATCTAATGATAGGGAGGAAGGGCGGGAATGAAGAAAAAAGAAAAAGAGAAGAAGAAAAAGGAGGAGAAGAAGAGGATTAAGAGGATTAGGATTAGGAGGAGGAGGAGGAGGAAAAGAGGTAAAAAAGAGAGAGGGAAGTATAGAAGAAGAAAGAAAAATGTGAAAGTTATGAATGAGGGAAGCTTCTTTGGAGGGCTATTTTTTTACCTCACCAGGCCGGAGTGGAGGAAGGGAGGGAAGGAGGGAGGAAGGAAGAAAGGGAGGAAGGAGGGAGGGAGGGAGAGGTGAAGGAGGAAGATGGGAAAGAAGAAAGAAAGGAGGAATGAAGAGATGATATAGGGAAGAAAGGGAAAGGAGCAAGGAACTGAGGGAATGATGGAAGGGAGAAAAGAAAAAAGGAAGGGAGAAACAAGGGAGTGAAAAGCAGAATGATGGTAGGAGGGAAGGAAAGATAGTAGGAGGGAATAAGGGAGGAAAATGTAAAAGAACGAAAGATAGAGGAAGAAAGGAAGGAAATTGGAGGGAAATATGAAAGAGGAAATTTAACCCTTTTTTGAGATTCTTTGGTGCAATATTATGGTCTTAAAGAAATGAGAGAGAGAGAGAGAGAGAGAGAGAGAGAGAGAGAGAGAGAGAGAGAGAGAGAGAGAGAATTTTTAACGGACATTACATTCATTACTTCAATTTTCTTCGTTTCTTTCCTTCTTTATTTGCAAATTATTCTTTGTATTCATAAACCTCAGGCGACGGAGGAAGGGCAAGGATGGGAATGACAAAAGAAGGGAAGAAAGTAGAAGGGAAGGAAGAGGAAATGAAGAGGGGAAAACAAAAAGGATGGATGAAAGAAGAAGCGAGGGATGTGTGAAAGAAAGACAGGAATAGAGAAAAGGAAGGAGGAAAGTTAAAAAAGGAAGAGAAGAGAGAGGGAAGTAGAAAGGAAGGGAAGGAAGAAAACGGGAAAAAGCATGAAATAGGAGGGAAAGGGGGATGGAGAAGGGCAGAAGGAAAAAAAAAAGGAGAGAGGGAGGGAAGGAAGGAAGGAAGAAAAGAGGAAGACAGAAGGAAGAAAGGAAAAATGAAAACGGGCAGGAAAATGGAAGGAAGGAGAAAGGAGAGAAGAGAAAGAAAAAGAGAAAGAGTTGAGATGGAGGAGTGAGGGAAGAAGCTAGAAAGGAGGAGGAAAGGAGAGAGAAAAGAAAGAAGTGTGGAGGAGGAATCTGAGAAGAGGAAAGAGGATGGGGGATGCATCTTTCTTTATTTCTTTCTTTATGTATCCGCTCACCGCAGAGAGAGAGAGAGAGAGAGAGAGAGAGAGAGAGAGAGAGAGAACAAAAAAGATGAATGGGAGAGAGGGAGATGACCTGATAGAGGGGTAAAAAGGGGTGAAGTGGGGGATGAGGGGAAGAGAATGGGAAGGAAGTAGATGAAGCAGAGAGATTGGGCCGGGAAGAAGGCAGTGGAGATGAGTTACATAGAGTAACATAGATACACAGACCACACAGACCTTACGGTCGTTACGAGGCGGTCCGGCCTTAATACTAATACAGTGCTATAAGTATAGGAGCAGGAGAAAAGGATAGCACAGCAGAAGGCCCTCCAGACCCCTCCGTCATTTGCCGTACAGGACACAAGAGAGGAAGTAATACTTTGCAGGACTGAAAAACCTGAAGGAATTTAATAGGATCGGCAGAAGGTAGAATAATATGGAAATGGAGAATTTAGGTATACAGCCACACTCTCACTCTATGCATGCACTTTTTTTTTTTTTTTACGGATTTATATTTTTTGTTATCAAACAGATGAATAGAGTGTTTATCTGTCATATTTGCCCTAAAATATTGTTTATGTTGTTTATAAGTTTAGGCGTATTGTGTTAAATGAATAGATGAATGTAGACGCGAATATGCAATAATTCCTTTGTTCTAAACGATACCAGTCGCGTCGAGATACATGTCCAGTCTCGTTTTAGAGATATTTATGGTACCACTCTCAATCGCATTCCCAGGGAATTTATTTAATTCACTTACAACAGAGCAAGTGAAGAAGTTTTTGGTTGTATCAAGATTAGCCCTCCTTGCTTGCAACTTCATTCCATTTCCTCGAGAGAGAGAGAGAGAGAGAGAGAGAGAGAGAGAGAGAGAGAGAGAGAGAGAGAGAGAGTAGTAATATGTGCAAGGGTAATAAAGCAGAAGGAAGGAGAAAACGGGGGAGAAGGATGTTAATTTCGGCCGAGGTAATGCACAGAGAGAGAGAGAGAGAGAGAGAGAGAGAGGGAGAGAGAGAGAGACTTAATGTAAAAGTATGTTAGAAAACAGAGGGGGAAAAATATTAGAGGAAAACCATGCTGAAAAAAGAGATTAAAAAAAAAATAGATAAATGAATGAAGGAAGGAAGAACTAGAAGGACATTAGCAAGAAAGCTATGATCATTAAAGTGGATAATGACGGAAGGACGAAGGAAGAGAAGGAAAAGGAGGACGTGGAGGAAGAAATTGTCATAAAATGAGGCCTGTGTAATGATGATGACGATAGAAAGAGGGAACGAAGTCGAGAGAGAGAGTGACTTATCCAAGCATGAAGTGACTGTCCCATGGGGTGTCCTCACATACATACGTACGTACATACATACATACATTCATACATACGTACATGGCGACGCAGATCGTCACATGTAAATAGTTGTATACATTTTGGTGAAAATGATAAAAGTTGCATATGCACTCCTGGACACTGATATACCCACTGATATACATGGACGAACACATGAATTAATTGATGGTAATGCGCTAGCATACATCAATATAGACGTACTGTATATATGGTACTTATATATTGTACACACACACACACACACACACACACACACACGACTACGTGTTCAGTATATATATATATATATATATATATATATATATATATATATATATATATATATATATATATATATATATATATATATGACTTTGTGAAGCCTCCTTTCCTCCCCACACACACACATCCACACACCCACATATGCAGATACAGCGGGGCGGAACACACCCATAAAACACACACCAGACGGCTCTCTCTCTTTGCCACATTCGTACCTACTGTACATACATAGGCTTCTCATCTTTACACATACATACTGTACTTACTTAGGCTACGTATAGCATATATACACAGTCATGGTCAAGTAGATATGCAGGTAATTTTACTTACACATACAATTATATTAATGAAAGAATAGTTATAAACACTCATACGCTCATACAGTACACACACACACACGTAATATATATATATATATATATATATATATATATATATATATATATATATATATATATATATATATATATATATATATATTAAAATGAGCACAACATTCACACGAATGTACTCAGGCACGCTTGTGGATATAGTTACATGTACGGTACTGCTTTAATCGAAACGTTCACATCCTAACATAACTACACATACACAAAATCATACCTATTCACTCATATACACACATACAGAAACAAAGAATCACATACACATTTGGACACACGGACAAATGTTTACGCTCACAAATTTCTGTAGCCACATACGGTATTATAAGGCTGACGGGAAGGACGGCAATGTACGGTGGTTTATTGGTTGGCATATGAACCTAACTACTGGAGAAATCCTAGCTCGACCACCGGACCGTTCCGAATGAAAAGTTTGTTTTTCCCTGTTTCCTGTTCACTCAGCAGTTCAGTCAGGGATCTGAATGAAAAGCTTCTACAATGGGTAGTATTTTAGGAGAAAATTGAGGCAGAAAATGTTGATTGTCCATCAAAATGACGTTGGTATAATCGACAGGCTTAATAAGTACGCCCTTTTGTTAAATATGGAAAGCAGAGTGCCGTGAATACAGTATATTGTGGTGATAGACTGGTCGTTGGTTCAATCACATCTGTTGCGGAAATGTTATTCTTTTCATCTTGGACATATTGTCATAGTTTAATATTGCAACTACCAAACTTTTTTTTTATTTTTATTTATTTTTTTTTTTAGCAAAGGGTATGCTCTTGTGCTCAAAGTTTTAGTGATGGATGTATATGTAACCCACTCGGTTCGAAATGTACAGTATATGTTAACATGAATAAAGTCATACGGCGTTAGGGATTAAAAAAAAAATGTATATGTGATTTTCGCTGAAGAAATTACGGTATGATCATTTAGAAAGTCTGCATGATAATGGAAGTGAGGCTGCTTCTTGCTGTGCACTCTGCTGGTAGTTTTGCTAACTTTGTAGGCTATTTACGAGTACAACGTGCCCGCCCTTTTTAATTTAATGGGAAGAGGGTGATGATGATTATGATGATGATGTAAAGGCGGATTTTTTTTAACACACACACACACACACACACACACACACACACACACACACACACACACGAATGACTCTTGTAGCTATGCACAGAGAGAGAGAGAGAGAGACGCTATCATCCTCAGCACCTTGTTATAAGACTGTATATGATGGCCAGCGGATGTTTTAGTACCCCCCTCACTCCTCCTTTTTCTCGTCTCTCCGTTTTCTCTTATTTTTATCTCGTCTCATCTCGTTGCTTTTTGTTGGTATTTTCTTACAGACTTTTTTAAAAATATAAGATTGTATGTTTTGACGATGAATGTTTTAGTTACCCCCTTCTCTCTCTCTCTCTCTCTCTGCTACAGGGCCATATACTGTGGGGAATTAATGTTGTACGCTCCTTCCCTTCCCTGTCCTCCTCGCTTTCTCTTCCTTATTCCAGTTCCCCTTCCCTTCTGTGGCCATGTACATTGTAAGGAGTGGATGTATTAATAAACCCCTTTCTACATGTTCTCTCTCTCTCTCTCTCTCTCTCTCTCTCTCTCTCTCTCTCTCTCTCTCTCTCTCTCTCTCTGTATTTTTCCTCACTCTTCCTGTGCCCCCTCCCTCCTTCCCTTTAGCTTCATTGCCTTTGTTTCCTCCGTGTCTTTCCTTCGTCTGTTCCTTCTCCCCTCCTTCTGTGTCTCCCTGTCTCCTGAATCTCCCTTCTTTCCTCCATGCCAGTTCCTCCTCCTGTGCCATCCTTCCTCTACCCAGTCTTCACTATCTCCCTCCCCCCTTAGTTTTTCTGTTTTTCTCTCCTCGTCTTTAACTCACAGAATAGTCTTTTCATAATAACCTTCCACCCTTTCCTTTATAGCTGTGTCCCCCTTACTCTATACCTCTGCCCCTTTCCTTTGTTTGCTACTCTCCTCTCTCCCTCCAACATTTTTTTTTTTTTTACTCTTCCTCTTTATATCCTCATTCTTCTATATTACCTTCACTTGCTTCGTTTATATCTTCCGCACTCCTCCCTGTCCCTCTCCCCTTCTATATCTTTCTCCCTCTCAGTATCTCCCCTCTCTACATCCATTTCTCTTCTCCCTCCGCCACCCCTCCATCTATATACCTTCCCCCCATCGCCACTAACAGTACCACTCCATCCTGGCACCTACGAGTAAGACGCTGAGTGAGCCAGGTGTGACCGCTCAGGTGTTCACGTCAGCGTTTAACCACAACAACATATTCTCAAGCTTGGCTCTAACATACAGGCAACTAACAATTATGAAGCTTCTGGATGTTAGGTGTCTCCCTTGACTGAATTAATTTGTTTGTCCGTTGTCGAGATGTACAGTATATATATTTTTTGTTATCGTGATCTATCGCACACGTTCATTTAAGCAAAGGAAAATTGTACTGAAATAGAGGAAGAAAAAGAAAAAAAATGATTTAAATGGCGATCCTTGAAAGCCAACAGTACACCATCAATAGAACTGAAATAGTCTGGTGTTAGCCAAGATACAATCCCGAAGTTGACCTGGAGCAGTAAAAGGGATGAAGATTCAAGCAAACACAAGACGCAAAAACTGTAGTAGCCACACTGCAAATATGTGATTCAGAAAATTTTAAAGTAAAGTAAGAAATTGTCGACATATGAGGCACACAAAATATTATAAAATTAAGCAAGGAATAAGAAAGCTTCCAAACAAGGCAGAGGGAAGGCAAGAACGCGTGTAGATGGTAAGGCATGCGGTGGGCGGGGCGCGAAGGGCAATTTTAAGGCCAGAAAGCATTGGGCCAGATAATAAATACTGTTTATCTCGGGCCCAGACAGCCTAGCACTCGTAACTTAGGGGCTGAGAGAGAGAGAGAGAGAGAGAGAGAGAGAGAGAGCGAGAGAGAGAGAGAGAGAGAGAGAGAGAGAGAGAGAGAGAGAGAGAGAGAGAGAGAGAGAGAGAGAGAGAGAGAGAGAGAGAGAGAGAGAGAGAGAGAGAGAGAGAGAGAGAGAGAGAGAGAGAGAGAGAGAGAGAGAGAGAGCGAGAGAGAGAGAGAGAGAGAATGACAGACACAGACAGACAGACAGACAGACAGAGAATGTGTGTGTGTGTGTGTGTGTGTGTGTGTGTGTGTGTGTGTGTGTGTGTGTGTGTGTGTGTGCGTGCGTGCGTGCGTGCGTTCGTGCGTCCGCCCGTCCACTACATATTTACAGATACACATCATACCCAAGACTTTACTGCCTCAATATATGAAAGAGAGAGAGAGAGAGGAAAAAGCGTGAGATCTTGGAAGCCGATACAGAGGAAGTACAAGAAGAATGACGGAAGAAACAGGAAAGAGTGATAAAACAAAAAGCAGAGGAAGATACAAAAGAAGGAAAATAAAGAGAAACAGAAAGGAAAAGTAGGGAAAGAGTGGAGGAGGAGGAGGAGGAGGAGGAAGAAGAAGAAGAAGAAGAAGAAAAAGTAGAAGAAGAAGAAGAAGAAGAGGAGGAGGAGTAGCAGCAACAATATTATTCAACAAATGTGTATGAAAGGATGTCCACAGAAACTATCCCAAAGAAAAGTAGAGGAAGAGGAGAAGTCATAAAATGGAAGGAATTAAAGGAGAAAGAAGGAAAGGAAGAAAGGAGAAGAAACGGAGGAAGAAGGGGATGGAGGAAGAGGAAGAGTAGCAGCTGCAGTGTGGAGGGACCAGATGCACTGTTCAGTTCTGTATATTCCACGTAGTCTCCAGAAATGTACCCCACGTAGAAGAGGAAGAGGAAGGGTGATGCAAGAAGAGGAAGAGGGACAAAAAGGAAGAAGACGAAGCGCTGTAGCAGGACCAGATGTATATACCGCAGGGTCCCCCAAAATATACCTCACAGGGAAGAACAGGAGGAGGAGAAGGAGGAGGAGGAGGAGAAGAAGAAGAAGAAGAAGAAGAAGAAGAAAAGAAAGTGGGAGAGGGAAGAAAGAAGAGGTAGAGAGGGAAAAAAGATGGGAGGAGGAGTAAGAAGAGGAAAGGAAAACAATGACACAAACACGGGAGAGAAAAAAGGTGAGTACAGAGCCAGACCGAAAAAAAGAAGAGTAAGAAGAAGAGATAAACTTTAAATAAAGGAAGAGGAAGAGGAAAGAGGAGGAAGAGGAAGATCATCAGCACTGTTGGAGGTTTATATTTTACATACACCCCATAGAAAAGAAGAGGATTAGCAGCAGCCAGAAGAAAAAAGGAAGAGGAAGAGGGAGAGGAATAATGTAGAAGAGGAGGAAGAGGTAAAAAAAGCCTAATACAGTACCAGAGAAAAAGGCAAGAAAAATGAGTCGAGTAAGGGATAAAGAGTAAAGACGAGAGGAAGAAGTAGACGAAGATTAAAACAAGAAGGAAGAGGAAGAAGAGTAATAAGAGGGAGAGTAGCAGCGGCGAGGGACCAGGTGCGTATACAACTGCGTCCCCAGAAATAAACCCCACAGACACCACCACCTATGTTTTTGTCCACCCCTCCTCCTCCTCTCCTTTTCCTCCCCCTCTCCTTCCCACCCTCCTCCTCCTCCCCTCTTTTTCCCTCCCTCCCCCTTTCCTCACCCAGCCCTCTCTCCATCTCTTCCCCCCATCCTTCCCCTGCCTTCTCTCCTCCCCTCCCTCACAGTTTTCCTTCTCTCCTTCCAAATTTATTTTTTCCTCCCCTCGGGTTGGTGTTGGATTTCTTGTCTCCCCTTTTTTATATATTTTTCTCTCCGGTGTTTGTTTTTTTTCTTTTGCCTTACTTTTTCCTTTTCTTTTTACGTACTGTGTGTTTTACCCATTTTGTGATGTCGGTAAATATTTTAGGTATGTCACTGTCATGTCACTCCCAGATTTTTTTTTACATTTTTGAGTCTGTGGGTTACTCGTGTTTGTGGCTGGTGGTTATGTACTCGTATGCATTTTGTGTTTAGTTTGTAATATTATGGTTTTACGTATCCTGATTATTTGCTTTTTTTACGGAGCCATCGCGTTATTTATCCTTTCCATTTACAGTTTCTCTCTCTCTCTCTCTCTCTCTCTCTCTAATAGCACCTTTTACACATAGATGCCTGTATAATTAACCCTGCATTCCCGGCATACCTGGAGGTGGCCTTGATCAAACTAAGAGGGGAGGGAGGGGGCATAAATTATATCAGATTCCGGGCATACTCTGGCAGGGGGAGACTAAGGCGCCCAGGGAACTCCAAATTCACTGGGGATATTTTGAGTAGCTTTTTTGTCTGCTTCTTGCGAGGGAAGGTGGGAGGTATGCAGGAAAGAAAGCAAGGAAGGGGAAAGAGGGAGGAGGTGAAGGAAGAGGAGGAGAAGGAGGAGGAGGAAGAGGAGAAAGATAGAGGGTGGAGGAAAAAGAAAGGGAAGTGTGTAGAGAAGGAAACGAGGTAGGGGAAAGAGGGATGACAAGATGGAAGAAGGAAGTTATGCAGGGAAGGAAGGAAAAGAAAGGAGGGAAAAGAAGGATGGAAAAAGGAAAGAAGGTGTTACTCAAGGAAGGAAGGGAGGAGGGGAGAGGAGAAAGAAAGAGGGAGTTATTCAGGGAAAGAAAGGATGGAGGGAGGGAAAGAGTGAGGAAAAGAAGGAAAGATTGGACACTGCAAGAAAGGAATGAAAAAAGGAATGGAGGGAAGAGAATAAAATAGAACAATGCAGAGAATGGAGGGGGGGAGGGAATAGAAAGAGGGGAGAGGAGAAGGACAGAGGAAGTTATTTAGGGAAAGAAGGAAGGGAGTGAAGGAGGGGAAAGGGGGTGGGCAAGAAGAAAAAATATGAGTAATGAGAGGAAAAAAGAGGAAGAGGAGGAGGAAAGCAAGGGGATGGCGGTGGGATGAATGAATATTAGGATGAAGAATAAAATGAAGGTGAAGAGAAGGGAAGGAGGGAGAGACTAGCAGACAGAAGACAGAGGAAAGGAAGAGAAGGAATGAGACAAGAAAGGATGGGATAGGGAACGAAGGCAGCGAATAGGAGGACAGAGTTTTGGATTGGAGGATGAGATGGGACTGGAAGGCTATGAAAGGGAAAAAGAGAATGGAAGTGAAGGTGAAGCAATGTATTTATGAATGAGAGGACGGGAGAACTGGATAATGAATGGAGAAAGAGGGGAAGAAGAAAAAAAGATGATGAAGGAAGGAAGGAAGAAGATGATAAGGCAAAGGCTGATGAAGAAGAGGAGGATAATATTGGGTGGGAAGGAAGGAAGAGAGGATGGAATATAAATTGAAGAGAAGGGTTGATGATGAAGGGACTGGAAGAACAGGAGAAAGTGTGTCGAGGAAGACGTGAAATTAGGATGGTATGCTTGTATGTTAATCAAGAAGAGAATGAGGAGGGGGATGTTGAGGAAAGGAAGGAATAAAGGAGGAAGGAAAGGAGAAGGAAAAGCCCGGTAAGGAATTGTTAATAGTGAACTGGAAGGGAGGGAAATTTGATAAATCTAAAGAAAAGAGATAAGAAGGATATGTTACTGAAATATAAAGAAAAATATAAATAGCGAAGGATAGAAGTTAAGTGTGTGTGTGTGTGTGTGTGTTTGTGTGTGTGTGTGTTTGTGTGTGTAGACATAAACATCCTGTGCGTGTGTTTAGCCCGGGCCTGGTGTGTGTTTAGTGTGTGTACGCTTGTGTTTACCTCTGCATTCATCAAGGCTCTCCCTAATATGTGCTTGTCTCAGCCTTCCTTCCCCCTCCTTCCTTCCTTCCTCCCTTCTGTTTTCTCTCCATCTTTTTCCTTCTTCTTTCTTACCTCGTTTCTCTTTCCTTCTCCTCCTCATTATTAATATTGTCTTGTCCTCCTTCTCTTTTTCCTTCCGTCCTTCTTTTGTTCCCTTCCTTTCTCTTCCCTCCTCCCTCTTTTCCGTGTTTTTATATCTTTCCTATCTTTTCTTATTCCTTCTTGTATCCTCTTTCCTTCGTTTTCCCTTCATTTTCCTTTCTTTTGTATTTTCTTGCATTCTGTTTCTCCTCATTCCCCTTCCACTTTTCTTCTTTTCTCCGACTTCCCTTCCGTTCTCCTTTCTCTTTGCTTTTCCTCTGTCCATTTTTCCTCTCTCCTACTACTTTTTCTTACTTCCCTTCGGTTCTCTTCCATCCTTCTTCCTCCTTCTCTTATTCCCTTCTCCCTCTCCCTCCTTTTCTCTATCCTTTCTCCTTCTTCATCCTCCTCCTCCTCCTCCTCTTTTCTCCTCATCATTATCCTTCTCCTCCGTTACTCTCTATTTCTTTCCTTCCTACTTTTTTGTTCTTTTCTATTTTTCTTTTTTCCTTTCCTATTCCTATTCGTTCTCACTCCTTTTCTTCAATTCTGTTGCTTCTTTCTTTCCTTTCTTCCTTCCTTCGCCGTTCCTCATCCCTTCTCCCGTATCATAAGCCAGCTCAAAAGTTTACCACCTACTTCATTTTCTCGTCTTTCCATTATCCCTTCTTCCATCTTCCTCTACCCTTCCTCTTTCCTCCTCCAATTCCCTCCTTTCCACTTCTCTCCCTCGCGTCCCTCCATCTTCCAGGTCTCTGTTTGGTCTCCTTTTCGTCATCATTATCCCCACCCTGTCTCCCCGTATTTCTCCCTTCCTCACTGTGCTTTCCATCTCTCCCTTTTTCCCATTCTTCTTCTATTCCTCTCCCCTGCTTTTCTCATTCATTTCCTCATCCTTCTCCCTCCCATAACCCTTCTTCCCTCCAGTATACCTCCTCCTTTCCCTCCTCATTCTTATTCCTCCTCCTCCTCCCCCTCCCCCCTCCTATTTTCAAGGCACCCATAACTTTTCCATGGGTCACGAGCTCAGTCAGACGTCTTTATTTTGCATTCTTCGACTTGCCCATTCCCCGACTTGCTTATTCCTGACTTGCCCATTCTCGACTTGCTTATTCCTGACTTGCCCATTCTCAGCCTTGCCCATTCTCCAACTTACCCATTCATCAACTTACCTACCATTCCCCAACTTACCCACCCATTCCCCGACTTACCCATTCATCACCTTACCCACCCATTCCCCGACTTACCCATTCATCACCTTACCCACCCATTCCCCGACTTATCCATTCACCAACTTACCCACCCATTCCCCGACTTACCCATTCATCAACTTACCCACCCATTCCCCGACTTACCCATTCATCAACTTACCCACCCATTCCCCGACTTACCCATTCATCAACTTACCCACCCATTCCCCGACTTACCCATTCACCAACTTACCCACCCATTCCCCAACTTACCCATTCATCAACTTACGCATCCATTCCCCGACTTACCCATTCATCAACTTACCCACCAATTCTCCGACGAGCCCATTCCCCGACTTGCCCATTCCCCGACCTACCCATTCATCAACTTGCCCATTCCCTTACTTACCCACCCATTCCCCGACCTACCTAATTCCTCGATTTGCCCATTCTCTGATTTCCATGATTTAACTTGGCATTCCTGACAGAAGAGCAGGCTTCTACAGGTTCTCTCTCTCTCTGTCTCTCTCTTGATAGATCGATCGACGAGTATCTATATCTATATGTAGCTGTCTATCTTATATATTCATCTGTCTGTCTGTTTATTTGTCAGTCTGTATACTCCCACTCCCCCGCTTTCTTTCTTTTTCCTTTCTTCTAACGTGTTTCTGCTCGCTCTTTTCCCTTCTTCTTTTGGCCACCCTTTTTTCCCTTTTTAATCTCCATATTCTATTCTCTACCCTCCCCTTCTCTTACCCCTCCTCTTCCATCTATCCTCCTCACCCTCCCTTCTTATCTGTATTCCTTTCCTATCTTCTATCTCTCCTCTCATTTCCACTCCCCCTCCACAGCCATTGTCCAATCTTTTCATCTTTCCTTAATCTTTCTTTTTTTTCCTCCCCTTTCTCGCTCATGTTCCATTTCCTCTTCTTCCACCCTACACCCCTCTTACTTCCCCCTATTCCGTCATCTCCCTCTCTTCTCCCCCATTTCCCTCCTCCTTCTGCCTTCCTCCCCACGTACTCCTCCTCTTCCATCATCCCTACCCCATCTCTTACATCTCCTACCGTCCATATTCTCCCTCTCTTCCCTCCCACTACCCTCGTCTTTATCTTCAATCTTACTTCTTCCTCCCCATTTCCTCTTCCATTTCTTTTTCCCCTCTCCCTACTCCTCCTCCCCAAACCCCCTTCCTCTCCCAACCTCCCTCCCTTAAAAATCCATCCTCTCCCTACTCCCTCTCCCCAAAACCCCTGCCTTTCTTCCTCCCCCTCCCCAGATCCCCTCCCTCTCCCCCTGCCGCCAGAAACTCGGTATAACTCGTTAGATTAAATCATTGAATTAATTAACCCTTGATTGTGTGAGTTAAGGTAATTAGCTGTGTCCTAAGAATAATTGTCCAAGTTTATTCTGAGGAGGTCCCTGCTGTAATGTGTGTGTGTGTGTGTGTGTGTGTGTGTGTGTGTGTGTGTGTGTGTGTGTGTGTGTGTGTGTGTGAGA
>NC_136976.1:61153858-61156358 GCF_032717465.1 Coenobita brevimanus
CCTGCATATTGCCGTGAGAGAGAGAGAGAGAGAGAGAGAGAGAGAGAGAGAGAAGGAGGAGTGTTCCAAATAAATGATAATATACTCATATATATATATATATATATATATATATATATATATATATATATATATATATATATAAGAAGATAAAATGACAAGTTAGGGATAGTTTTGAAATAAAATAAAAATCTATATAAATAGACCCGAGGCCATAGAACGCTGGAGAGAGGTCTCGACAAAGCTGACAGGGCGAGGTATATTCCTGGTCCAATATAGCTTAGAGAGAGAGAGAGAGAGAGAGAGAGAGAGAGGCGAACGTGGAAAAAACACCCTTCCTACATTTAGTGAAGTAGGAAAAAACATGCAAAAAAACCAGGAGTGAGAGACGACAATCACAAAGAGAGAGAAAACAGAGAAAGCGGAAACGTAAAAGGGAAACATAAAACGGCATGCTAGGATAGGGGCTGCCGAAGAGAGAGAGAGAGAGATGGAATGAAATCTCTGGAAAGGAACATCTGGGAATTTGTGAGTAATGAAAATGAAACCACGATGAAAATTAATAAGAGGATACAAGCCAAAAAAAAAAAAAAAAAAGATTGACGGGAGTGAGGTATTTAAAAAAATGAGGCTGTGAAGTGGCAGATATGAGGGAGGAAGCAATAAACAACAAGGAGAGAGAAAAAGGAGGGAACACGGGAATGAAATAGTTAAGGCAGGATGTCGAACAAAGGGGAAAAACGAGGAGAAATAAGCGAAGAGAAAGAGGGAGGGAATATAAATGCACTGTGACTGAAAACAAGGCGCTAAGAGAAAAAGTAGAATGTAATTGGAAGAAAAAAAAAAAGACAAAATAGGGTTAGCAGGAAGCCTACCGGTAAACGAGGCTGAGAAGACAAGCACAACAAAATATACAGGACCACTCCATACTAGGAACCTCTGTGAAGCCTTTATAGGTACCCATGGCGAACGCACATCCCATACTGAGTTAATATTTTCCGCTTAAAAATATCCGTAACATTGTCGTTGCCGTAATACCGTTTTCCGTAGCGTTAGGCCCATCTTTCTCCTGTACCCCCGAAATTAAATGGTTCTTCCTGCCACTCTCTACATCATGTAAAGCGGGAGAGGGGGGAATGTACGGAGAAAAAGAGTAACGGAGGAGAAAAGGAAAAAATGCTGTGAGGTAGTAAAAAGAATGACTGAGATTAATGAAGGTGAGAGAGAGAGAGAGAGAGAGAGAGAGCGAATGAAAGGGCAGAAGGGAAACAAAAGAACATGCAGGGAGGAGACTGTGTACCATGAAACAAACAAAAAAAAGCAAGAAAAGAAACAAGATAGGGTGAGTCCTGAAGGGAGGAAAACGGAGAAAACGAAGCTGAAATGGTAAATAGTACACGAAAAAAGAATTGGAATGAAATGCTTAGAATGTTGGAAAGACTAAAATGAGAAGAACGGGAAATAAAAAATGTATGGAAGAAGAAACGATACAATAAGCAGAAAAGAAAGTTTTTTTTTATTTTCAACGATGGAAATGAGAAAATAAAAAGAAAATGAGAAGAGAGTACAAGGAAAACGCTCAGGGGGGGGACTTAAAAAAAAAAAAAAAAAAAAAAGAGGAGGGGAGACTAAGAAAAGAAGTTGACAAATGGCGTAATAGGGGAAATTGGTCTGGAAGGCCGAGAACGTGAAGGAGGAATTAATTCGAGAGAGAGAGAGAGAGAGAAAGAGAGAGAGAGGAAGGTGTGAGAGAAAGGATATGCAGGAGTCAAGTTTGCAAATGCGAGTTCTGTGGTGTTGGTGGAGTGACCGATGTTGGAAATTGAATCAGGAAAGGAAATAAAGGGGGTGGGGGGGAGAAGGCGGTGGTAGGAAAGGAGGGGAGAGAGGTAGGAGAGAAAGGAGGGTAGAGGGGTAGGAGAAAGGAGGGGAGAGGGAGGAGACGAGATGGAGAGAATGGAGGAAATAAGAGAAAGAGGCAGGAGAGAAAAGGAGAGTTACACGCACAAAAAAGGGGAGGGAGAAGTACGTGAGGGGAAAAAAGGAAGAGAAATAGTTGGTGGAATATAGAACAAGGAAGGAGGAAGGACAGAAAGGAAAGAAGAAAGAGGAGAGAAAGAGTGAGAGTAGGAAAGAAGGAAGAAGGAGGAGAATAGATGGACGCGACAGACGAAGAGGTAGAGAAAAAGAGTGAGAGAGGGAATCAGGGAGAGAGGGGAAGAGGGAAGGAAAGGAAAAAGTGGTGAGGGAGAAGAAGAGAGAATATGGAGAAAATAAATTGAAAGGCATGGGATATAAGTAGAGGTGAAAGACGAAAGACTGATAAACAACTGAAAGAAGAAGAAGAAGAAGAAGAAGAAGAAGATGATGATGATGATGATGAACTATGTGTAGTATAAATGAACTTGGAATAAAATAATTACAAAGAAGCGGAAGAAAAAAAGGAGAAACGCAGGGGAGGAAGACGAAGATGAGCTTGGAGGATTAAGGTAACAAAAAT
>NC_136976.1:61161358-61181358 GCF_032717465.1 Coenobita brevimanus
CATACGTCGTAGCTGGGATTATACATTCGTTATGTACTTCTCGTTTCATTGATATTGGCAAGCTACTTTTCATGATGTCTCTATGTTTACCGAAAGCTTTCCATCCAATTGTAATGCGTCTTTTCATTTCGCTATCATGGTTTTTCATTAATTTTAGTATTTGCCCCAAATTTTTGTACTCCTCAACTTCTTCAAGAATTTCTTCGCTTATTCTGATGATGCTCTGTGGTGTATTTGGATTAAACATTAGGTTTACTACCGTTCATATTTAGCCTTACTTTGAGACTTCCTCAGTCCAGGTCGTTTAGCATTTCTTGCAATGTCTCTGCTGTTTCCGAGATTAGGACAATGTCGTCGCAAATCTTAAATGGTTTAGCTTTTCTCCATCAATGTTTACTCCTTTGTTTTCCCAGTCTAGCTTTCTGAAAATACTTTCTAGGCATGCTTTAAATAATTTTGGTGAAATTGTATCTCTCTCTGATGCACGCCCTTCTCAATCTTAATTTTGTCCCAGTCTTTATGTATTTCAACTGTAGCAGTTCCTTCTTTATATATGTTTTCGAGCAGTTTTACAATGTTCTCATTTACTCCCAGTTCTTGCAATGAATTTATAATTGCTATGTGCTCCACTGAGTCGAAAGCCTTTTAGTAATCAATAAAACCTAAGCACAGTGGTTATTATATTCTGTAGTCTTCTCAGTTAGCTGATTCATTGTGTGTAGATGATTAGCAGTCGAATACCCGCTTTGGAATCCTGCCTATTCACGAGGTTGGTTTTCTTCTAAATTTGTTGCCATTCTGTTCGTAAGGACTTTAGTGAAGAGCTTGTAAATAACTGATAGGCTAATGGGTCAATGGTTACTAACATCTTTTGTGCCGCCTTTTTTATAAAGTAAAATAACTATTGTATTACACCATGTTTGGGGAATTTTCTTCTTTGTTATACACTGAGTAAATAAGTAGGCGAACCTGTTTTGTACGGGACTTCTACACCTGCATCCAGCGGTGAATCTGCTATACTATTCCATCTTCTCCTGAAGCCTTCCTTCTTTTCATATTTTTACGAGCAATGTTTACTTCGCCTGGTGTTACCTCATGTTTCACTTGTGTCAACTGAAATTCACATTATATTTTTTCTCTCCATCCTTGACTCCACCCTCATTTCGCTCTCTTCCCCTTCTTAATGCTCCTTTTCTTTCCGTTTTCTTACCATCTTTTAATTCCTTCATCCATCCCCTCCTGTTCCTCCCTCCCCTCAGTTATGCTTTTTCCATCAGCCACTCTTTGTGTCCTCACCACTTCTTACACTTCCTTATCCTATTCAGTCTCCTTTTCCCTTTCCTTCCACCTCTCTCCCATCCTATTTCCTTTTCTTTCCATCCCTCTTCCATCATCCCTTTTCCTTTTCCATCCAGCCCTATTCCATCCATCCGTTCATCCATCTGTCGATCCATCCATCCATTCATACATTTATCCCTCTCTCCATCTCCCTCCTCTGTCCACTTCCCCATCTCACACCCCTCCCTTTCTCCTTTCTTCCTCCCTCTATTATGCTGTCACCCTCCCTTGCTCCTCCCTCCCCCCCATTCCTCTATCTCTCACCCTGCCTCCTTCCTACTTTCTTTCATCTTCCTCCCTCTCATGTTCCTTTTCTCGTGCTTTTCCTCCACTCTCCTATCTCTCATCAGTCCCTCCCTCCCTCCTACCTTCCCTTATGCCTCCTGATACATGAGCGTCAAACAGCCGTCTTCGCGAGACAGTGAGAAAGACGAGCAGACAAAGAAGTGGCCGACGGAGAGAGAGAGAGAGAGAGAGAGAGAGAGAGAGAGAGAGAGAGACGTCATTGTAAGAGGGAGTTATCGCTACTGAGGGAGAGGACGGGGAGGGAGGTGATGTGAGGGGGGGAATGTTGACAAGAAGGCGAAGGCGTCGAAGGAGGGGAATCATGGGAACAAATCATGACGTGGAAGACCCGTACCCGGAATTACACACCAACGTTACTCATCTCACAAGTCTCATTTAATTTCATGGGAAGGTCCCCACTCTCCTCGCGCCATTCTTCATTAAAAAAAGAAAAAAAAAATCGATCTTATTTTTGCAGGAATGACAGGAGACAGGAAAATCCGTACCCCCGTCACTCATCCGCCGATATAAATCAGTTACCGTAATAAGTAAATAGCAAAATAAGAGGTACGATATGGGATTATTAGTAGGCGTGTCTCTGAATCCGGGTCCACGACTGAGATTCACGAAGGAAGTTACGATCTTACTGTGTAACGTTTTCTTCCTAAAAAAAAAACAAAAAAAAAACAGCCTTAGGAACGAGAGGAAAAATATTATAATTAATCTGGCTTTTGCATGAACATGAAAGGAATGGAGAGCTGAGAATCTTTCCACGTCTCCTGTTCTTCCTGCGTATCAGAGTCTGTGTTACTACGGGGAGCTTATTGTTGATTTGGTTGTGAATCCGATCGTAATGATTCACAAACAAAATTGTCATCAGTATCCTGAGATTAATTTCACAGGAAGGACTAAGAACGGTGACGGCAAAATGTTCCCATGGTTCTTGTTTATATAAAAAATTCTTAGCTACGAAAGGAATATGGACGTAAACTTGTGCATCCCAACCCAAGGCCATATAGTAAGGGGGGAAGGGAGTCGTAAAAGCCATAACCCCAGGTATTCTTATTTATAAACTTTCTTGCACAAGTTGGTTATTGGATAGTTCGTGTATCATGTATATCATTACTCATACATCTACCGATACAACCAATACTAGAATGAACATTTAAGTGAAATAATAACACCGAACATAATGACTTCTGAAAATAATTATCTTTTGTGAACACTGTCAGTCTCCACGATAGGGCGAATTCCACAGATCTCATACAGCTAACATTAATAAGACAATTGCAAACACACAAACGGAAATTAGTGTTTATGAAGTAGAATGAAGCTTGAGACAACCATTGTGTCACCGGTGTGCAAAGTTTGTGATTGCAACGTGTAAATACAATGCAAATAGTAATATTTAGTAGTAAATTGTAATATTTTGTACTAGCAGCATCACTCTGATGATAGTTTCCATACCATGATGGAACTCGTAAAGCATTTGCTTTACTTAGTTTCTTCATTCTTTTTTTTTTCTCTCTCTTTCTTTTTATTTATGCTACCTTCAGATGTATAAGTACAACTTAGGAGAGACTTTTCATGCTGAATGGGTTGGGTCAAGCATACATTAACCCATTCACTTCTGAGGGCCTTTCCTTGAGCTGAATAAATATTGTTTGGCAACAGCAACAAGAACAATCAACAAAACTGACGTCCTCGGATTGAAGAAACTATATAAGATTTTGACTTTTTGGTGTGTGTTATTTTCAACGGTAACGAGTAATGATTGGAACTATTATCAATAAGGAATGTGTTCAAAAATATTACCGAGTTAGAAGGGAGACCATCTCTTGAAGTGACTGTCAGTTTGTCACATTAATGACTTTCGGATACAACGTGCTTTACTCCTGTAGATTTTGGCAGTTTTAGTGAAGCCACTCCTCAGTACGGCGCACTACACCACACCACAGTACGCAACACTACACCACACCACAGTACAGCACGCCACACTACACCACACCACAGTACGCAACACCACACCACAGTACAGCACGCCATACTACACCACACCACAGTACGCAACACTACACCACACCACAGTACAGCACGCCACACTGCACCACACCACAGTACGCAACACTACACCACACCACAGTACGCAACTCTACATCACACCACAGTACAGCACGCCACACTACACCACACCACAGTAAAGCACGTCAGACCACACCACACCACACCACACCACACCACACCAAGGGCTTTAACCTAAACCCTGATACTCACATCTAGTCCTTTTAAACTGATTCTCAGCAATAGATGGCCAACTATAAATTTAACGGAGCGGGAAAACCAACTTTAAGTGGACCTTCAAAATGCTGTATGTCCCTAATTTCCTGCTGACGGTTTAAAAAGCAAAAGAATGATGACAAGCATTTTTGTAGTAAGAAGATGAAGCTCACAGCATCCTACAACACAGCATTCTGTTTAGGGATGATGTTTATCAAGGATCCTAACCAGCTTCAGTAATAAACAAGTATCCATAACAGTTAGCTATTACCACGGATATTTTGCTTTTCGTCTTTTGTCTCTTTAGTAATCAAACTGACTGTGAAGTGTTTGGCAGCCTAATCAGCAAATAATTGCTCCCACACTGCTTTCCATACACCCCTCAAAGAGGGAGAGAGAGAGAGAGAGAGAGAGAGAGAGAGAAAGGGGGGGGGGAGAACAACGTCGACTAGTAAGGGCGAGACATGACCGTGCTGTTCGAGGAAAGTAGATGACAGCGGAAAGGCTTACTGACGAAAAGAGAATTATACTGTTGAAACGGTAGGCTATCTGTCAGTCAATCCGTTTGTCTATATATCGACAGACAGATAATTTATGCGTTGTGCTTATGCGAATTATATATATATATATCATCCGGTCACAAAATGCTACATGCTCCAGTCCAAAGTCCTTTACCCAGGGGCAACGCCTTAGCCCTTCGGGGATACTTGGCGTAAAACCAAATTATTTTTTTATTATATATATATATATATATGTGTGTAATTCACCGGGTCGGTCAGGATCACTTGATGGTCGTGATCGTCAGCTTTTACCCTCCCGGAAGGGAGCTGAGAGCTCATATAGTCCGATCTAAGGGCAAGGCTGTGACCTTCACACACGCACACACCCGTCCCCTTGCTCAAGGGGGACAGTAACCACCCACTTCGTCAGTGAAACTTTTCGCAACCTGAGCGAGGCGCGAACTCCCGTCCGCCAGTTGGCAAGCGAGAGCGTTACCACTGCACCAGCGAGCGTGTGTGTGTGTGTGTGTGTGTGTGTGTGTGTGTGTGCTATAAGTCAAGGTTTTCACAAGTTATAGCCCAATTCGATAAATAGACACATAAGCAGACATGCAGAGAGACGAGGCTATACATATCCCATACACACTACGCAGACGGTTAACACACACACACACACACACACACACACACACACACACACACACACACACACACACACACACACACACACACTACGAAAGCGTTAAATATGAAAACTACAACAGAAAATTAAGGAATTCAGCTCTATCAGTGTATCTCCCCAGAGAGAGAGAGATGTCATGCAGGGAACGACGGCACGACACGAGACGGCGACAGTGATCAATATATTTGGTGACGTAGGGGGGCAGGGGGGGAAGGAGGGGGGAGGGGAGACTGGGCAAAGAGATGAGCCAGCAGTGGAATAGGCTGTCTTGGTACTCACACACACACACACACACACACACACACACACACACACACACACACACACACACACACACACACACACACACACACACACACACACACACACACACACACACACACACACACACACACACAAGCATAAGTTAATTCGTCGATGCATACACGGATAGACATAGGTACATATTACACTGTACTCCATAATACCCTATACCCACTTTACACCCCATTGCACTATACGCTACACTACCCCCAACACTGCACCACACCATCTAAAAACCACACTGCACCAAACCACACTACACCACAGCCCACCCCACAGTACCCCACACCATACCACAGCCCACCCCACCGCACCCCACACCATACCACAGCCCACCCCACAGCACTTCACACCATACCACAGCCCACCCCACAGCACTCCACACCATATCACAGCCGATCGTATTATACCACCCCACTCAGCACCACCCTAACACCACCGTAAACCACAACACACCACACCAAACCACACTGCTCAGAACCACACCTATCACACTGCACTCAACCACACCACATCACACTGCACCCAACCACACCACATCACACTGCACTCAACCACACCACATCACACCGCACTCAGCCACACCATACTATGCCAAGCCACTCTACACCACATCACACCACACCTTACAACACCACTGCACATTTTCCCGCAGTACAAGCTACATTTTTCATCCTCGTTTTGCAGTAGTTTGTATTTTTTAATTCAAAATTTTCCCACGGATTCATTAAAAATGGAATCCCACTAACATTCATAACATACATAAATAATCTCTCTGACATACATATCCCACGTTCTCTCTCTCTCTCTCTCTCTCTCTCTCTCTGTTTGTCTGTCTGTCTGTCTGTCTGTCTGTCTCTGTCTCCGTCTGTCTGTCTCTCTGTCTCCGTCTGTCTGTCTGTCTCTGTCTGTCTCTGTCTGTCTCTGTCTGTCTGTCTGTCTCTGTCTGTCTGTCTGTCTCTGTCTGTCTGTCTGTCTGTCTGTCTCTCTCTCTCTCTCTCTCTCTCTCTCTCTCTCTCTCTCTCTCTCTCACGATTTTTTTCAAGCCCTAATTATTATTCATGACCTCATTGCCTTCACGATGAATAACCTCGCCTTTGATTTCGCTTTCATATTCCGGTCCTGAACATATTCATGGGTCTCGTCTCTCCAGTAGGCGTGTGTGTATTCATTTCCTCTTGAGAGTAATGAGTGAGTGAGTGAGAAGATATGTGGATGTGGTTAGGTGGATAGATAGACAGGTAGATAAAAAAAAGAGAGATAAGGGGGGAGGGAGCGAATGGGAAATGGTAAAGACTACGTCAGTGTCTTAACACTTAGTGGTTGAGAGAGAGGAGCGAAAAAGATGAGGTAAATACAGTGCATATTAGTGAGTGAAACAGAAAGACATGAGTTAAAAATGAGAGAGAGAGAGAGAGAGAGAGAGAGAGAGAGAGAGAGAGAGAGAGAGAGAGAGAGAGAGAGAAGTGGGTTTAAGCTTGTGGGCAAAGAGGGCAATCCAAGTAAGTGAGTGAGTGAGGATGAAGTAGGTGAGTTTGTCTGACATGTAAGGCAAGGTGAGTGGGAGACGGCGCGAAGGACAGAAGAATATTGTAAAATTGTTAAAAGTATACTGTAACTACACCGTCACTAACTACCACCCACCCAGCTGCATACGGTATGGTGTTCTAGCTCGCTCAGTCATAGGTTAATATATTTGTTCTGTAAATTAATGATCTGTTAAATCTTAAACTCCCGTTCCTCATTCGCAGCGGAATAAAATCGTCAGATTTTAGCTGAAAGAGATAGCTAGAGTTATTTTTTTCTTTACTAGCTATTGACCTGTACACTAAGGCCAGTCATGAAGCCAATTTTATTTATTTCTAATATATATATATATATATATATATATATATATATATATATATATATATATATGACTGAAGTCATTAATATATTTAAAAAATAAAAAAACTATAATACATAATCTAAGAACCTAACACTGACAAATTTAACTTACAAATCGTTGACTTACATGACAGCCTGGATACCAATAGCTAAACCGACCTAAATAGTCACAATATGCCTACACTAATGGTCAAAATACTTTACCTCGACCAGCAGAACACCATCGACTGCAAATGGGTAATGCCTGTACATCACACATCTCACTCACCACCTGGTGGCTGTCAGGCGAGGCGTATGTATTAATATACGGTACAGATGTCCAGACCTCGACCGAATTATAATACTGTACGTTGAGCATATATTGAAGATTGTTAAGCATATAGTCCTACCGTATTATGAAAAAATGGAAAAAAAAAAGAAAAAGAAATCCGACTAGTATGTTAAATTTTGTGCGGTAACTAAGAGTTCCACCAGTTGGGTGATGTAATTTTTAAACAGTACTCCTGTTCTTTCTGGAGAATTTTTGTCAATATAAGACACAAGGGGTTAATAAAAACTACATCTAACCTCTCCACTTTCAAAAATTTCCCGTAAGCTAACTGAAATAATCTGGTAGGAGCATGAATATACTGCGGTAAACAATAGTCGTCCACAACAGAATCTGTGGAACAGTGCTGAACTGAGCAAGTTTGATTTTGGCCATCTAGTGATGTGCCTAGATCCGCTGTGGCGTTAATAATTTCCTGGAAAAATATTAAGTGCTCATTTTGGTGCTGTCGGACTCTTTATAGCAATATGGGGGAGAACACAGAGAGAGAGAGAGAGAGAGAGAATGTTGAAGATAAGAGGTGTTCCGACCTTCATATAGAAAGTGCATATTTTAAACACTGCTTATATTTCAGTCTTGTAGATAAATGAACTTAATTAATCATTTGTATCATTCATGCTCGCTATAAGAAATTTTGAGCCAAAATCATGTAATTCCATCTTTCAAAAGATTACTGTGGCTACTTCTTCAGTTCCAAAAGTTTTCTGTAAGATAAAAGAAGTCGTGTGGTAACAGCATGAAAATCTTAAATACTGTAAGTCTGTAATGGGTGTTCACACGAAAGAGTGGAATTTGTTAACGGCAGCAGGCTTCCTAAAGCTGTTTTAACCTTCCAAAAACATGAATATGTCTGATATTAACTTCAGTAATTTTTTAGGTAGTTTCAGTGCCCACTAAGGCACATTCTGACCTATTTTCAGGAATATGGGGACATATTCTGAAAGAGACAGATAACGTAACACCTGTCTGTGTACAGAGCAATGAAAAGAAAGGAGCAATATTTGGTACACAGAGAAATCAATAAACAGGATCCTGTGCTCTGCTTTTGGCCTTTCTCCATATAGCAAAGTAACACCTGTTTCTTTTCCATGAGCTTTTCAGTGATGTATGTAGGTCCGCTGCTGTTTTAGTAATTTCTGCGATATCTGAATTTTTGTGCACACACACACACACGCAAGCTGGTAGGCGACGATGGCCAGCTCTAAATGGACCAAGCTCTGGTCCACGTGAGGTACAAATTATAGGTGGTGCTGCCAGCGACTGGAAGTTTCGACACTAAAAGTCATTCCTATAAGGAGGCATGCCAGTGCAACATTCCATCCAAGAATCATGGCCTTGGCTGAATAATCATCGGAACCTTAGCATTTCATGTGGGCAAGGTCATAATTTTAGCACTTTTCATATTTTCTGCACTTCGTGACCTTTGATCCCTGATCTGGTGGATATAGGTCATGCATGTACGAAGCACACTTGTAGTACTCATTAAAGCTATAAACATGCAAAGTTTCATTCGATTCCATCCACCCACTGTGGAGCTACGGAACTTGAAATTCGTGGAATGGCTTACCAGAGGTACAACTTCTGGGTGGCTCTGCCAGCAAATGGAATTGAGTTTCGACACTAAGTGTCAGTTTTGTATGGAGGTACTCCAGTGCAACATTGCTTCCAAGAATCATGGCTCTGGCTTAATAATCTTCGGAGCCTTAGGATTTCATACAAGCATAGTCATGATTTTTGCGATTTTCACCATTTTTGCATTTGATGTCCTTTGACCCCTGACCTGGTCAATGTAGCACATAGGTGTGCATAGAAATTTATAGTACTAGTTAAGGTCTATAAGCATGCAAAGTTTCATTCAGTTCCATCAAGCTGCTGGGGAACTTGGGAGACATTTTTGATAACCGGTACTGGCTGCTAGGGACACTGAAGCCAATATCCGCAGGGCTGCCACTCAATAACTAGAGGAGAGAGGGGGAAAGTGGATGGCACACTTCCGATGGGGAATGACCTCAATGTTACACCTAAAGAAGTCAGAGCTTTCTACGTCCATTAGTAATGCTTCTACAGCTCAAAATATGAAAGTACGAAAAAAACGGTTTTTCGGCCAGTGCAAGGCAACGAGTAGTTGCCTAGGAACCAAAACCTTGCAGACGCAACTAGGTCACATGCTTGTCATTTATTGTATCCGAGTTTGGTCAGAATCAGTTAATTCTGAAGAGTAAAAGTGCATGCCACAATTAAACAAGATTGCTAGGGAGGCTGAGACCAATCTTCGTAGGGTTGGTACTCGAAAACTAGAGGAGAGAGGGGAGAAATGGATGGCACACTTCCGACAGGGAATGACCTCAAGATTACACCCAAAGAAGTCAGAGCTTTCTATGCCCATTAATGACGCTTCTACAGCTCAAAACGTAAGAGTACGAAAAAAAAAAAGTTTTTTCGGCCGTTGCTAGGCAATGAGTAGTTGCCTAGCAACCAAAACCTTGCAGACACAACTAGGTCATAGGCTGGTCAGTGTTTCCAAGTTTGGTAACAATCGGTTAATTCTGAAGGGTAAAGTGCCTGCCACAATTAACAAGGAAGAAAATGTGACTAACAATAAGGGCAGCTTGGAGCTGGCCAAAAGAATCCAAGCAAGAACACGCGACGAACAACAAGAGCAGCATGAGCTTGCCAAAAGAATCCAAGCAAGAAAACGCGACGAACAACAAGAGCAGCATGAGCTGGCCAATAGAAACCAAGCAAGAAAGTGCGACTAACATTAAGGGCAGCATGAGCTGGCCAATATAACTTTTTCCAAAGGTTGCCAAGGACATCCATAGATCCGCAGTAGCATCAATGATGTTCGAAGTAACCTTATTTTAATTTCATACCTCTGTAAAACCCTTTCTTAAGCTGTGCATCGATATCCCTCTAGGGTTATCGAAATAGGGTTTGGGGGATATACAGAAAGGTATCCAGGAAAAAAAAAATGTTGAGCAACTTTGTGTATGGTAATACATTCATACACCAATAATTGTGTATGAATGTTCTTTTGTTGAAAAAGAATTCATAGAATTCATTTGTTTGGTCGTAGACATTTTCTTTTTACATACAGGAAACTGAAAGGGGAATTGTAATGATATTTTCTGGGGGTATCAGGATGACGTGGAGTTGAACCTGGCTGAAAAGGTAATACCCGCTGCCTGAGAAGGTACCCACCAACTATCGAACTATTTGTCGGGTGGTGTTTTCGCTCGCTTCCCTCTCCGACAATAAATGTGTCATCGCACTGGGGCGGTCGATACAGATTATTGAACTTTAAAAAATAATACGAATAAAAACATATCATCGCACTTGCTTCCGAGGCATAGTTATAGCCTGACGATGACAAGAAGACAGCAGGACAAAGAACACGTCACGGTGCAGAAAAGCTTTGGTGTGAAGGCGTGCAACAGGACAAGGTTATATACAATGTGGCTACAGTGACCTTTGTACAAAATGGCACTACACCTCCGCGACTGAAAGCTAGTTTGGGCAGCTGTGTCTTTTGGGGCTTGAAAGGTCAGTGAGGGGTTATGGAGAGAGAGAGAGAGAGAGAGAGAGAGAGAGAGAGCAAATTGATATGAGCCTGACTTTGATAAATATTTGTGCATTTATTCAACGTTAAGTTTGCAGTTCTTGTAATAGAATAACTGTATTAAATGGCTATTATATTCGGTTTCTTCCGAAAAATTTGTTGCTTATATTATTTGATGAACAGATGAAATAACTCTTCGTTATCTCGAGACATTGTTATGGCTTGTTATTGAATTCATTCAACATAGACCATAATGCAAGGGCTAATGAAAGCTTCATCTCACCATTTAAGTTTCATGTTTAACCTAGGCTGAATGAAACTTGGTGGCAGCAGGGATAAACTATAAAGTCATAGGCGCTCACACTTCAAAAGTGTGAAACGTGTTCTAGCAAGTAGCTTGTCATGTTATTTTGCTTACTCAAACATGTGCTTCAAACTTGGGTCAGATGATCCATTGGCATATATACCCTGACACTTTGTCATTATTATTATTATTATTATTATTATTATTATTATTATTATTATACTTATGATGTAATTCAGACCTTTTAAATGTCTTTATGGAGTCAAACCACACAGACACAAATTTGGGGATCCTGTGTTTTTGTTTGCTCATTATTATCGCCCACCTTTAGAAGGCGGAGCGATAATGTTTTCCCTGCCTCTGTGTGTGTGTGTGTGTGTGTGTGTGTGTGTGTGTGTGTGTGTGTGTGTGTGTGTGTGTGTTCCCATTATATCTCATGAACGGCTTGAGCTGTCAGCATGAAACCTTGAGGGTTTCAAGATATGGCCAAAATCTTGGCCGAGTTCGATAATGGGCACTCGGGGTTAAGGTCAAGGTCACCAAAATGGCTGCCAAAGGTCAACTAGTTTTTATCGTCCGCTTTTAGCACCATTATATCTCATGAACGGCTTAAGCTATCAACATGAAACCTTCAGTGTATCATGATATGACCTAAATCTTGGACTTGGCCAACAGCATATTCTGAAGGGCGATTAGCATTCGGCTCCCGAATGGACTTGGCCAACAGCATATTTTGAAGTGCGATTAGCATTCGGCTCCCGAATGCTTTTCTTTCATTTATGTTTTTTTTTTTTTTTTTTTAATGTGCTCGACTCTGGGCATAGGCTTCTCAGCCTGCTATCAAGGCCCAGTAGTCCTCCTACATGTCGAACACCTCTACATGTCACCACTTCGGCACTAACACTCACCGTCCATATTGAATACATGCTAGGGCTGTCTCATACAGGACTGGCGTATTGGTATTAGCGGGGGTATTTTTACGACATGTCGGCGGGTCTTCTGGTAGATCGGTAAAGTCTGCCGTAATGAAATTCAAATCCCTAAACTGTTCCCTGCTCCAGCGGAGATTTGAACCTGGGTCCGGTAGGACTGCAAGCCACCTCTCTACCGATTAAGCCACCGCCTCCTCATCCATATGTCTGGTATTTTTTCTTACTACTGTTACATATTTTTCATATCTCCTGCACATCATCTACATTGTGGATTTTTGTTAGGCCAGAAAACCATACGTTGTCTTCCTAACAAGTTATATCGTTTAGAATTTCTTTTGCTTGAGGGTTTCTGTTCGTTTGTGTGTGTGTGTGTGTGTTGAACAGACATACCGACGGAGAGAGAGAGAGAGAGAGAGAGAGGGGGGGGGGAGAGAAATACTGATGTTAATATATACTGCACTTCTGAGTGGAATTCTAAGGGTTTACACCTAGTAGAGAGAGAGAGAGAGAGAGAGAGAGAGAATAAAATGCTGGTATGTCTGTCCTGAAGCACCACGTTACATACAGGTTGCGTACGAGTTTACCATCGAATATTGCAAAATATTAAAGCAGTATTCCTCTTATCTTTTGTCTGTCTACTCCACACACATCCTTCGGTTATTGTTACCTATTTAATTTACTCATGTTTGTGTATGTTAATGATTTTCTTGGAATCATGTTCATCTAATTTACGTTTTATTTATGCAATTTTGTGTATATTAAGATTTTGCTTCCTTCTCGCCTTCTCTTCTGCCCACCATTCCTTACTCCCTCAGTCTTTCCTTTATGCACAAAGTAGTCCATATATAACACTCCTCTCACACTACCGAGTGATTTCTACTCCCATAATCTTACTTAGGCCCACACCAACAGACTGGTCCGTCCCCGCATGATATAGTTAGGTGAGCTTCTTGTGGAGTGCAATTTACGGACTACCCTGTATGTCTACTATGAGTGTCAGAGGCAGTGGAACACTGGTTTTCGGCAATAACTTGTTATCAAAGCGTTGGATTACGATGATATTATACTAGGGTATGTTTCAGACCCCGACATAACTGGCGTCAGTATAGATTATTACCAACTGTGGAGACTTAAGGCACTTATAACTTATAAGAGTAAAATTAGCATGCAAGGCGACAGAATGAGCCATTGCTCGTGCGAGGCTAGCGTGACGTATAGTTATGACGTTTTGTCAGGGCGAGGTAACCACGTAAGCGCTGACGGGAAAGGTTATTCGTGGCAGAGGCTCGAGCGGACGGTATTTCCATAGATGATGGTATTTCCATATATGATGATAACATTACAATAATTCACATCTCTGCGTTAAAAATGGGTAATTTCCTTATAGGCCTATACGATAATACCAGGCTTATTTTTCAAATATAGGTAACATTTTCCGTCTACCAATGCAGACACCCACCCTTTCCAATATTTCACCTATACGATGATTAGGGGGCGGTGTCTATATGGACAACGTCAAAGTGACGTCAAGATGTGGGTGAGGGGGCTGGGCATTTCCCCGCTAGCCTCGCTCCAGCAGTAGGTAAAACAATCGCCTCGCATACTTATTTTCCTCTTGTACATGCCTTAAGTCTCCACATTTGGTAATAAACCATATTGACGCCAGTTAGGTCTGGGTCTGAAACATACCCCGGTAAAATATCATCGTAATCCAACGCTTTGATAAAAAGTTATTACCGAAAAACAGCGTTCCACTGCCTCTGGAATCCATAGTAGTACTCATGGCAATTCAGTTTATGGTCATATTTATCCTATGGCTTGTGTTTATTCAGTTTGGTTGTAGTGTATATTCCGGTGTGTAGTGCTCGTTTATGTTCATCTAAAGCTTTATTCGTCTAGTTTAGACATTTCATTTCACTTATATTGATATTTATCCCACATTCCTATTTAATTATATTTTTATTCATCCAGTGTTTATCTTTGTTTACAGGTGAGCTTCGGGAGGAAATAGCTCCTAGTTCACCGGAGAAGTGGTTCTGAAAACCTCCACTTCCGTGACTCCAAGTAAGACTCTCTCTCTCTCTCTCTCTCTCTCTCTCTCTCTCTCTCTCTCTCTCTCTCTCTCTCTCCTATATACTCATCGTTCTCTCTTTATAGTGCCTCTTTCACCTTAACCAAAAAGACGCATGGTGGTCTTAGTTACGATGCCCCGAGTGGAGTTGGCCTGTTAGGTTTCACATCCAAGGGAAGGTTGAGGCTTACTGGTAACATAACGCCAGTCATTCACTCTTGCCTTGAATGTAGCCCCTAAGTAGCCTAGCCCGGGGCCCCCACGCTTCTGATGGAGCAGTAAAGGAGTGGATGATGGAGGGTAGTATATTTCTTTAACTTTTACTGTAGTCATGACTGTTCTGTATGAGTTAATCTCGTTTTATTATTTCTTCTTTCAAGTTCATCTTCTTCTTCTTCTTCTTCTTCTTCTTATTATTATTATTATTATTATTATTATTGTTATTATTATTATGTGGAGGTTGTAGGGAAGGAGCGGTGATAAGCTGTGATAAGAGGGGCTTAGAGGTGTTTTTATGGTAGCCACCCTTGATGATCACCACGCTGGGGCCTCACGTAGTAGAGAAATGATAGACGATGATGGTGATGGTAATGGGGATGGGTTATCGATTCACTTCTTCGGCCATACAACATGTCTTGATTGGTGGGGAAAGGATGGAGAGTAGTTTATGTGAATGGATGGTACAAAGTTATATGAAATGAGGAAAAGGATTTATACGTAGAAGAAATGAGAAGACACTGGGCATAAGGGACACGACATTTCCAATGTCAATTCATCAGGCATGCAATACTTACGTTTCCAGTACCGATAAACGGGTTTCGAACTCTATGAGAAATGCTTTTAACAGGCTTATTACTAAGTTTCAAGCCACAAAAACATTCTTCAACTGCCAGGTAAAAACCTTCACACCGCAAGATACAGGCTTCGAATACTAAGAAATAATTTTCAAATACCTAGGTAGAACTCGTAGTCAAATAAGTAAATAAATCGATAAATTAAAGGGTGTACTCAAGATACTGAGTAACACGCATCAGATATCAGGGAGCAGACACCAAGTACCGATAAACATATTTTAGTTACTGATAAAAAGGTCCTGAATATTGAGAAACAAGCTTTGAATTACAAGAAAAAGGCGTCAAATACCAAAAAATGTGCTTCGAATTCCGAGACAAGCTTTGAATATAAAAGAAAAAAAAAAAGCTCCAAACACCAAGAAGTCGGCTTTGAACTAACAAGAAGCCTGTTTCAAGCTACAAGAACTAGGCTTTAAATACCAAAAGCCAGGTTCCGAAACAGGCTTTGAACCACAGTAAAGCCGCTCTGAACCCCAATGAAATGGGCTCAGATCAGTCGAGTCTCAGTGTGTAGGAGTGTGGAAGTGTGTGATGGATGTCCGTCCCGTGTGTGGAGCCAGCCCGGGGTGATTTTTTTTTTTTTTTTTTTTTTTTTTTCATAGCGGGCGGGGGTGTCTCGGAGAACCATCCATCATTCAGAGAGAGAGAGAGAGAGAGAGAGAGAGAGAGAGAGAGAGAGAGAGAGAGAAGGAAGCGATGGAGAGTAAGAGAAAGAGAAGAAAGAGAAGTAAATGTAGAGTGAAACACACACACACACACACACACACACACACACACACACACACACACACACACACACACACACACACACACACACACACACACACACACACACACACACACACACACACACACACACACACACGGGGAGGGGAGATTGTGGTTATCGTAGGCTGCCAACGGGGTGTGGATTTAAGTCCCCTCTGTCACCCTACTAGCTCCTTCCCTCCCCCACCCCTTTGTCACCCTACTAACTCCTTCCCTCCCCATCTCTCTCATCCCACTGGCTCCTTCCCTCCTCACCCCTCTCACCCCACTAGCCCTTTCCCTCCCCACCCCCCTCACCCCACTAGTCCCTTCCCCTCCCCACCCCTCTCATCCTACTAGCCCTTTCCCTTCCCACTCCACCTACACTCCTGTCCTCTCCCATCTCACTCCGCTCCCAGTCCAATTTCCTCTTCCTTCCCTTTCAATTTCATCCCTTCTCACCCCACTCATTCTCTTCCCTTCTCCTCCCACTTCCTTTATGCCCTCCGCTTCCCTCCCTCCCACCTCTTTCACTTCCCTTCCCCTCCCCTCTCATCCCACTTCCCTTCCCCTCCCCTCTCATCCCACTTCCCCTTCCCACTCCTTTCTCCCCCCTCCCCACTCTCCTTCTCCCTTCCCCTCCTCCCCTCTCAATCTGTTCTATTCCATCTTGCTTCCCATCTCACCCTTCCCGTCCCTTCCTTTCCCTTCCTTTCCTAATCCATCTACTCTCTGTTCCCCTTCTCCTCTCACATCACCTCTCCTCACTCCATGCTTTCCCCTGTTCTCTCTCTCTCTCTCTCTCTCTCTCTCTCTCTCTCTCTCTCTCTCTCTTTGCCGTAAATGATCGCTGGCCCAGAAAAAAATATTCATGTGCAAAATGACACGTCCAGGAGAAAGAGAGAGAGAGAGAGAGAGGGACGAGGGGTAGGGGGTTGTAAGTGGCCCGCTTCCTTTTTCTGTTCTATACGGAAATAGGGGTGCCAGAGGTTTTTTCTACAGGATATTATAACAATTTTGGCATCCTCTCTTTCTTCCTGTGGCTTTTTTTTTTTTTCCCTATATTCTCCTCCTACTTCACTTTATCCTTTCATAGCGGAGACGTCATAGTTCATTCCTTCTACAGCAAGATTATTTAATGTAGTTTATAGCCTCTTTTAGCTGGAACGGTTATTTAGGATACATAGGCGTCATTAGTTTTTTTTTCCTTTTTCTTACTAGGTTGACAAATCCCTGACCTGAGTTTGTCTGTTGTGTTGCTAGAATAAATGGAAAGGGGCATCATTTGAAATGATTAAACGTATCTGGGCCGGTGACCTTCGTTAATCCTTTCACCACTCTGATTTGCTTTTTTCTTTTTTAATGTCCACTAACAGATGATTTTATTCTTTATGAAGGACCTGTAAAGCATATGGTATTAGTAAGCGTAGCAGCTAGCCCCTTCATTCTCTAAATTTTATGAGGTGAATAAAATCGTCAGGTGGCAGCAAGAAGAAGAAAATTACACTCCCGGATTGAAGGGATTAAAGACCACCTTCTTTAATGTAAAACTTATCCCGTTTGGAAATTTGCGCACCCTATGAGAAACCTAACCATGTTGTTATTCGCGATGTTTGCTACTTCGAATTTTGTATTTGCTTCTTAGACTGACTCTGGAGTAAAATATCGATGTAAATAAAAAAAGCCTGACTGAGGAATAACGCTACGCTCTCCCATTACACGCTGAGAAATGGAAAGTAAACTCAAGACTTGTGAAGACGGAAAAGTAACAAATGAACTGAAAGTGATGTGGGAGCAAAAGAATATTAACCCATAAGAGTTAGAGTTAAAAAGATGCACGTATCACGCAGACGTTACGATATCTTTGAGTTCTAACATTTCCATCAGTAAGGTTATCGAGATGCTGAACAACACGCGTTAGTAGAACATAGCCCTCTAAAAGCTTAAGCAATCAACACTACAGATCGTCCTTGGGGGGAGACAGACAGACAGACGAGAAGGCATTAACGCGGAGGGAAGTTGGGGAGCACGGTGAAAATGAGATGAGGTGCATATGAGGTGAGGGTGATGTTGAGGTGAGGTGGGGTGAGGAAGTGAGTTGATGATGGTGCGCTGTGTGATCAAAGTTGAGAGCGAGTTTGGGGCGTCAAGTTGTGGTGGGCAGGGCATGCATTCATAAAGTCTCTTGGACCTAAGTTATGTGTAAGAGCCCCTGCTTATTCCGATACCTTCACATAAAGCCAGACGAGCGATTAATAGCACGGAAAATACGAGAAAACAGAATGATGCATGATGGTATATACTTGCTATGGAGACTTGTACGAGTATACGCAAAAAGTGTTTAAGATCCGTTATGAATGTGGCCTCTGGAGTGCCGAAGCTTCAGGGAATGTTGGCATGTCCTTCGGCACACTTCAAGGGAAGGGGGGGGGGTGAGGTGCGGGGTGGCGAGAGTCTGGGAGAGACGAAAATGGGGAGAGGGGGAAGGAAGAAGTTCGAGATAGTTGGACTCAATTAGCCTCATTTAGTTCGATCTCCACGCCTGAGGCTTTGTTTTCTTTCTTTTTCTTTATCATTTTTACCCGATGATGCAGTGGTTACTTAGCACATCCGCAGCGCAACCTGAAAAACACGATTTTGATTTCCCGGGGCGGTTTGATTCTTAGACAAAATTTCTTTCCCCAAGGCTCTGTTAACCCAACCGAACGATAGGGGACATTAGTGTGTATTAACCTGTTGTGTGTTGAGCTGTACAGGAAAATTGTGACTTGGTAAAAATCAGTTATGTACCTTAATAACCCATGTGAAGTCGATAGACATTAAATTCTAAGCCTTTTCCTACATTTTCATTTTTTTTTTTTAACTCCTTGCATTGTTAGTCTTAGTTTCATATTTCGATTGCTTTTCACTTCGTAGCAATTCTCTGACCCCATTCAGTCCGACGACATTTTGCTCTACTCGTGCTGACACCAGGCGACTTTATTCAAGTTGTGAAGGATCTCTGATAATGATGGGGTTAATGAAAGCTATATCTAACGGATCAACTTCCAAACGCCTCCCCTAAACTAATTATAGTCGTGTGGAGATACCTACTGTAAACTAAAAAAAAGAGGCATTTGACGGAAGGTGCTAACTCATCGCTTCTGTGTGTGTTGCTTCCTAAGATACCTGTTTTTGAGAACATGCTTCACAATTATGTCTTTATTTCTAGTAAATTTGACGCCGCTTTTCTTTTATTTTATTCTTGCTGCTAGAACATTTTCTTCGAGTTTAGAAGTGTCCTAGTTGATGATGGCTGTCTAACCGTTAGTTAGAAAAATTCCTAACTTCAGTACAGTTATCTGGTAACAACAAGAATAAGGCAGACTGGTAAGGGAGAGGTTTCAGAGTCTCAAGGACTATTCCTGTTAGTTGATGAAGCTCCCTAAAACCTTTTCTTAATCTGTTTATTTTGTTAATTACACCTTGTTGTATTCATCTGTTACATAAACCCTTCCAATATCACCACACTCGGGATAAATACCGTGCAAAAAGATATTAACAAACCATATCCAAAAAATAAATTGCAGAGGAAGAGGTGCCAGGGAGCTTCCTTAACCGACGGCAGTACCCACCCTGAAGCTGTGCCTACGCCCGTGAAACTACTGCTCTGTCTTCCCTGTGACTCGTTTATTCCCTTATCTGAGTTTTTCTGTTTTCTTTTTCCTAAATTTTTCTTTTCTTCGTGTTTTTTTTTTCACTGTTCTTTTCCGGTTTCTTTTCCTCCTCTCAGTTTCTCACTTTCTCATATTTGCTGTTTTCATTTCCTGTCTTTTTAATCTTTTTTTTTTTTTTTTTTTTTCGCACATTCTGCCTCCCCTCCTCTCGCCTCCCGTCCACTAAATCTCACTTCCCTTGCTCCTTTTTCACCGTTCTCTCTCTCTCTCTCTCTCT
>NC_136976.1:61183858-61188858 GCF_032717465.1 Coenobita brevimanus
CATTTACACATGCAGTACTCGTACATGTACCTCACGATGATGCATGCTGTCATTCCTCTCTCATTCATAAATGCATGCATACCTATATACTCAATCGGCAGAGAAGTGGCTTGCAGTCCGAACGGACCCCGGTTCAAATCCCCGCTGGGGCAGGGGACAGTTTATGGATTTGAATTTCATAAAAAGTAGACTTTACCGATCTACCAGGAGACCCACCGACATGTCGTAAAAACACCCCTGCTAATACTAATACACCAGTCCCGTATGAGACAGCCCTAGCATGTATTCAATATCGACGGTGGGCGTTAGCGCCCCAGTGGTGACATGTGCAGAAGTAGGAGGATTACTAGGCCTTGGGGATAGGCCCTGAAGCCTTTGCCCAGAGTCGGAGACGTTAAAAAACATACATACATACATAATACATATATACATACATATATATATGCATACATGCATTTAAATGTACATACATACATACATGTATACATAAAGTAAATTCACCTCACACACACACACACACACACACACACACACACACACACACACACACACACACACACACACACACATTCATTTATCATTCAGCCATCCTCCAGTTTCCTCTTCCCGCCTCGCCACACTTTCCCTGTCTTTACCAATTCCTCAGCATCCCAACCCCACCTTCCCATTTCCCTGACCCACCATTCCAGTACCAATTTTTCATCTCGTCCCTCTCCTCCTCATCATTAACCTATGTCTACGTTCCCCATCTTTTATCCACCTTTTCCACCTCCCGTTTAGCTGTCCTCTTTTTCTGATTTTTCCCCTTTCCTCATTTATCCTTCTTCCCTAAATCCTACTTTCTCAGTAACTAAATCCTCGTTTTTATCCTTCGCCATCCTCCGTTCACTTTCTCCACATCTTTAGTCGCCTGCTTCTCCCTTCTCCTTTTCATTCACTCTTCCCCATTTCCTTCTTCAGTAAAGCAACTCACACATTTACAATAGTTCATCTTATTTCTACATTCTTCCTCACTGTTTTCATCTTCCCCATTCCATTCTCCTGTTTTGCCCTCTCTCCCCTTTCTTTCCACCCACTCCCTATTCCCCTTTTCTTCCCTATTTACATTCGTCTTTCCCTTTTCCTCATTTCCCCATTCCTCCTCCTCCCACCTCCTCACCCAATTCTTTCTCTCTTTCATCCATCCTCTCCCGTCAATTTTTCCCTCTTTCTTCCCCAGTTTTCATCTACATTTTCTACCTTCTCATCGCACTTTCTCCTTCCCCTCTCCTTTTATCCCCACCTCACTCCCCACCTCCCTTTCCGGGGCTCATTTCCCAATCTTTCATCGCCTTTCGCTCCTCGTCATTCTCTCATTTTTCCTTTTTTTTTTTTTTTTCAGATTTTCCATTCTCCTCCTCAATCACCATTCCCCTCTCACTCTTTAGATGGTCGTCAGTGTAAGGACTAATGTAGCTTTTATTCAGGCCACCTCTTCCCTACCCCTGTGTTACATATCTCCTGTGATGAGTGTGTGTGTGACAGACAGACAGATTTGGTACTGTGAATCTGAATGATTTACTGTGTCGAAGATCGAACCACTTTAGCCTCATTTTTTATACAGGGTTTCCCAGGAAATGAACAATAAACTTCATATATATATATATATATATATATATATATATATATATATATATATATATATATATATATATATATATATATATATATATATATATATATATATATATATATATATATATATATATATATATATATATATATATATATATATATATAATATATATATATATATAATTTTAAGCAACAAACTTCCTCTTCTAACTTCCATTTGTCAATGTTATACCGATAATCTTATGCTTTCCTATTCTGTTTTTAAATTATTCCCATCAGAAGGTAAGTGTACTTATAAACAGTGCCAGACCACCTAGAAAGGGCAGTAATGAGTGTATGCTTTGTGTATCTAGGCAGCTGTATAACTGTACATTACGGAAGTATGGATGTATATACAGTATGTCGTCAGTGAACAAGTTTGACTTTATTATTCATTGTTACTCCTCATGTTTTTAAAGGGCCCATTTTTGTCTTTTTCTCTGTTTTCTTCTCATTTTTCTTTTAATTATTTTCCCATCGATCAAACTACCTCGTATATTCTTTCTTTCTCTCTCTCTCTCTCTCTCTCTCTCTCTCTCTCTCTCTCTCTCTCTCTCGTACAGTCGTAGGGAAAGTGAAAAGAACCAGTGGAGCGAACAGAACAAAATACTTACAGCCTCAAAAGAGACGAAAATAAAAGGAAATCGAAAAATGGCGTAAAGGGAAAAGAAAGAGAAAGGGGAATAACGGGAGAGTGGCACACAAGAGTTGGCCAATTTGCAGAAGTTATCGCTCTATTGTTATCTTCCTGGCTGGGGTAAGTGAATCGAGAGAGAGAGAGAGAGAGAGATAGAGAGAGAGAGAGAGAGAGAGAGAGAGAGAGAGAGAGAGAGAGAGAGAGAGAGAGAGAGAGATAACGTTGTCAGAAAGGCACAGAAACCCAAATAATTAACAATATTTAGCTCCTTCACCTGCAATAACGAGGATAAATAATGATAGAAAGGTGTTAATTTCACCAACCCCTTGAGAATCGTGAAACCATCAATACATCTTAAAGTGGTTGTTAATTATGAAACCAGAATAACCAGTGGATTGGAGTAGCGATGGTTGAGGGTTATCTTACTCTCTCAGTATGAAACAATTGTGACGATGATGATGATGATGATAAAATTATTGAGAGAGAGAGAGAGAGAGAGAGAGAGAGAGAGAGAGAGAGAGAGAATGTACGAAAAATCATGTACATAATAACCTACTGAGACCTGGAAAGCAGAGAACTAAATAAATTCGATTGTCAGTGAATCAAGTAAAATGCTAGTTCATGGTCCTTAATCTGTAATAGGTATATGTAACCCATTGTAAAACATGCAGACTTAAAAAAACACGAGTGGAAATCAGAAAACTGAGTAAAGAAACATGAACAGAAACAGCAGAAAGTGAAGTGGGTCGAAAGGGGAACTTCAGGAAATCGTCTGCCACCAGATCTCTCTCACTACCAACAGCTTCTCAGCCCGGAGCACGTGTTCAGTTACCGTGATTTTTCTTTGTTGGCGTGAGAACCTGTGTGGCAAAATACCAACATACACTAATGACGTATTGAAAAAGCTTCGTAACGAAAATACAACAGAGGAGAATACACTGCGCTTATTTCCTCGAAAACGAAGCCCGAATTTTGAAAACCTGGCACTTGTATATTTCATTTCGTCGTTTTTAATGAAGTTGCTGCAAAGTTGAGTTACATCTTGCCGGCTGAAATGTTCAATTTATACTTAGCCAAGCACTTGTTTTGTTTGTATCAGTCTCTCTTTTGGCGGAAATTTAATGGTGTTGAATTAAATTATTCTACTTCAGCCATCCGAGCTAAGAGATAGTCCCCGTTCCAAGATTTGAAATGACTTATTCTCCTAGGCAAGCGCTTCCACCGCTTTCAAATTAAGTCATTTCAGATCTTGGAACGGGGACCATCTCTGAGCTCGGATGGCTGATGTAGACTAGTTAAATACATCATCATTAAATTTACACCAAAAGAGAGAGTGACGCACGCAAGCAAAACAAGTGCATGCCAAAAACCACAGTATAATTCGAACATTTCAGGAGGCAAGAATGAACTCAGCTTTGTAGCAGCTTCATTAAAAACGACGAAAAGAAATATATAAGTGCCAGGTTTTGAAAATTCGGGCTTCGTTTTGGGGAAATAAAACAACGAGAGCAATGTATTCTCCTCTGTAATATTTTTGTTACGAAGCTTTTTCAGTACTTCAGTAATGTATGATTTTACTTTGCCACACAGGTTCTCACATCAACAGAGAAAAATCACAGTAATTTAGCACATACCCGGGGAGGAGAAGCTGTTAACTGTAGTGGGCTCTAACGGTAGGCAGCTTCACGAGTTCCCCATTAATAGAGTACACGAAAAAGAAACTAAATCCGAATCGAAATAGGATAAACAAAGATAACTCTAGGAACACTATTTTAAATTCTGGCAAAAAAGAGAGCATAAAAACACAAAGTGAATTTATAGATAAGAAATTATGTAGATACAAAGTCAAATAGTATTAACAACAACAAGGAAACAAAAGAAAATAAGAGTACCAACTAAATCGACTGAAAACATGAATCGATTTATTACGAGCCGAGTCTCTCAAGTTGTGGCATAATGACATTTTCACATATGAGCGGCCCGACCCGACCGTAACGCTTTTGAGCTTCTCTCAACAACCAAAGAGCCTATCACTGCGTGGTTTGCACCATATGATAGCCAAATTCTTTAAGATTTGTTTTTGACAGGTTTCATCACACCCAGGCGGTGTACGTGGCATTGACACGCGCCAAGTGCAATATGTCGAAAATCTTGAAAAGAGGGCCACAGGCCAGACAGTTTGTCGTATTGACATAAAACTTCGTACGGTAGATAGCCATCAGTATACTCTAGGCATCCTCAGGGTGTAAGGCGACATTTCAGTGCTTTCGGATTTAAATGTTCTCGCTCGTACCTCGCCGACAAAGGCTTTTTCATGGTTATATCAGAGAAAAAAGCAAAAAAAAAAAAAAAAGAAGAAAAGAAAAGAAAGAATTAATGAGGCTAAGCAAAGGGAATAATACAAACATTATATCAAATTAGGAATCTTACAAAAGTGAAAAAAGTTACAAATCGTTATTATATTAGATGAAAATACGAAAGAAAAAAAAAAGATATAAAGAGAAATATAGGCTAAGAAAAGGCGGTTAATACATCATTTAAACCCTTAGGAATAGAAAGCAGTAAAATAAGTAATGGAAGAAAATGGAAAGGAAAAAGATATCAGAAAAAGGACAGAAAGAAAACTCCTTGGAGAGTCGGCGACACAGAAAAACACTCAGCCTAGGGAAGAAAAAGGTCTCTCTCTCTCTCTCTCTCTCTCTTCTTTTTC
>NC_136976.1:61193858-61308858 GCF_032717465.1 Coenobita brevimanus
TTTCCCTGACACTTCTCCCTTAGCGATTTATTTTTTGGATATGGCTAGTTAATAGCCTGTTGCACGGTATATGTAAAGTGTATGGCGATGAAAGGACTTATGTAACACGGAGAAGTACAGTAAGGTGTAATAAGCGAAATGAATCTCTTAGGGAACTTAACCGACGAGAATATGGGCTTCAAAGTGTTAAGAAAATGAAACATAAAAATGGGAAACTGGAAAAACGGAAATAGTAGCATCTGACAGGAGTAGAGAAACTGCTGTTATTACCGTACAACCAGTAATGCCGTTGTGGGTCAAATTAATGTCAGTAACTGTTTTTACTGCAGTCATTATTTATATAAACTTGGAATGTTTATAGAAAGTAAGGTCATAGCCATATTTTAAAACTTTTGGGGGTACTTGGACAACCAGATTGCTGTGCTCGAGTTTCAGGAAAGTTAAAGCCATAGTTAGCAAAATTATAATCAAGGTTATTATGATGGTGACCTTCTCTCAGCCGCGTTATAGTGTCTGGCGCTACCCGCAAGAGATTTTCAGTTATGACTACCTTGATATCCTGTCACTACATCTAGCTGCATCAAATCGTATGGCTTTGTTGGAATAGAATAATAGAGTTGTGTCGAGCGTGAGAGGGTCAAAATGTGCAAAGACCCCCATATAGTTATTGTCTTCACCACAACCTGTTCGCACCTAAAAGTAGAATAGGGACGTGGATGGTAAGAGCGACGGTTGAAAGTTGTAGTACAGAAGAATGTTCAGGCGTTATCCTTGTCAGTCCTCGTCCTGTACCAGCAAAATACTACCTTCGTACATTGGAATGAGCCCGACACTTGTTCCATTTCTTAAAATTCACTTCCTCACCATGTAATTCTTCCTCAGGCCTCCCTCCTTCCTCTTGATTTAGCGGTAAGCCACACAGCATTCTGGGTGCTTTCCTTGTCAGTCACAAATTGATCAATACGCTTATACGTAAATGAGTTTGTCCCCTGCCTGTGAAGCACCTCGTCCCCACCTATTGAATTGAAATAGGAACTTTGAGTGTAAATTGGACGGTTGTGAATCGTTGTCTGGAAAAATATTTGAATGCATTCCTTGTCAATAACGCGTGAAAAATACTGCCAGAACTTGTTTGGCTAAATCCCGACACTTGTTCTATCTGAAAACTATTTTCTCGCTGTCTAGTCGTTCCTCTGTCCCGCTCCTTTCATCCTCAAAATTTGCGTGCTGTCCGTATCAGCCACTTGGAATGTTCTTCTTTTGTGTAAATTTTGCAATGTAAATATCTACAGGTGCTTAATGGTGTAATGGTTAGGGCGGTCCTGTCGGCGCGAAGGTCTATCCGTTCATAGATTCAGTATGTAAGAGGTGACTAGGGATTTATCGATCATTTAATGTCATCGAGGGAAGTAGTCTGGTCATTTTCCCTTAATAATTTAGATCTCACTATCCTTTTTGCCTGCTGTACCTACTGATTCGCTCTCTCTCTCTCTCTCTCTCTCTCTCTCTCTGTAGCCTTAGGTAATGTCATCATCAAAGTGTTGACAGTAATGTGAAAGAGGTCGTTGTGTTGGAGTTTAATTACTGGGTACCTTAAGAGACTAAACCCTCCAATTTCTCCTTTCCTTTTTCTCCCTCTTCTTTCCTCGAAACTTTTCTCCGCTTCCTCATTTCCCTTACCCCTTTGCTCTCTGTTGCAGTTACATTACCTCTCATGCTTCTTTTCTATACACCTTAATTTCCTTCCTTCCTTCCCTCTCTATTTTCCTTCTTCTTTTCTCCATCTCTTCCTTTCTTTTCCATATTCTGTCCTTCCCTCCTTTCTTTCCTTTACCTTCTCCTTTCTTACCACCTATCTCCATATCCTTTCCTTCCCTTTTCATTCATTCAGCATCTTTTTCTTCATTTCTTCCATGCTTTACATTGTTTTCCTTCCCCATATCCTCCCTTTTTCCATTTTCTTCTTTCCGTCTTGGCTACATTTTCTTCTCCTTTCCTCCTCGTTCCATTTCCTTTCCTTCTTTTCGCCACTACCTTCTTTTTTCCTGTTCATCTTTCCTTTTCGTCCTTCTCCACTTTCTTCTATATCCACTTCCTCATTTCCTCTCCTCACCACTTTCTCTCTGCTCCGCTTTACTGCATCGTTCTTTCTCCTTTTCCTTCCTCTTCTCTTTCCTGTCAGTTTTCTTTTCATGGCAACAGAATGAAAAAAATAAAAAAAAAAAGGAAACAGCAACTGGAGGAAGGATTAAGAAATAGGAGAGGCGAACAATAACACAGACAAGTCAACAAAAAGAGAAAACATTAAAAATACGGAGAAAAGATACAGTAAAAATTATATGTAGAAAGTGGAAATTAAAAAGAAAATTGAGAGAGAGAGAGAGAGAGAGAGAGAGAGAGAGAGAGAGAGAGAGAGAGAGGCTACAGAAGCAGGACACGTTAACAGCGTAGGGAAAGGATGGAGAGATAAAGTACCTTCCCCCTTTCACTTGCACGCCCTTATTTAGCCTTGGCGGTGTGTGTGTGTTTGTGTGTGTGTGTGTGTGTGTGTGTGTGTGTGTGTGTGTGTGTGTGTGTGTGTGTGTGTGTGTGTGTGTGAGAGAGAGAGAGAGAGACGGTCTGGGGTACTCCTAATTAACAATGGCCAGAGACCTCAGGAATGTGTCAACCTGAGGGAGTTACATCTTGACACCCTTCCCCCTCCTGAAATACAAGGGGAGGAGGGAGGAGGGGGAGAGGAGGAGTTCGGAGAGAGGAGGGGGAGAGGAGGAGTTCGGAGGGAGGAGGGGGAAAGGGTGTAGGGGGTGGTGGGGTGGCACGGGGTGTGGTGGGATTTCTCTGAATTTTCTCGTTAGATACCCTGTTGATATTTCTGCTGTGCATTGCTGTTTCTCTGGATTCGACTTACTTCCTTAATATGGGAAGCTGATGATGATGATGATGATGCCGGTAATGATATTTGTGATGATGACGGGGATGATAATGATGGTGATAATGAGGGTAACAGTAGCGATGATGATGCTAGTGATGATAACAGTGATAATGACGACGATAAAAATGATGCTGACGGCGCTGTTGATGATGATTCTGTTTTTCTTTGCACACGGGCGAGAATCACTGTAGCCCTGCCCTGTGTTGTCAGACGGCATTACACACTTGATTTATGAGCTGACTTTCATTGCACTCCGGTTATTTATCTCTTCATATATCACTTAGAAGATGGTGGCTATATTTTGGCGGTGTCAGTTAAGAAGAAAACGAAGAAGAACAAGGAATAGAGGAAGGAGGCGGAGGAGGAGGAACCTTATTTTGGGATGAGAGAGAGAGAGAGAGAGAGAGAGAGAATGGAAGGATATGTTTTACGATTAATTAAAAGTAAGAAACGAAGAAAAGAGAAGACTATGAACAATCTTCAAATGTCTCTCTCTCTCTCTCTCTCTCTCTCTCTCTCTCTCTCTCCTATCACAACTCAGTCGACCTTTGGACAACCTTTCAAGGTTTCTTGGAGGGTGTGACGAATATAAAGATCAAGATAGCTAACTAACTAGTTAGACAGACAGACAAATAGATAGATAGATAGATGGATTGAGAGAGAGAGAGAGAGAGAGAGAGAGAGAGAGAGAGAGAGAGAGAGAGAGAGAGAGAGAATTGAAAGTGAGAAAAATTCGAAGGAGAGAGGTGGGATGGAAAGGAGAATTGATCGAAGAAAAAATATACAATAGGTCAAGCATATAAGATTACGAGGAAAGCATGGTTGGGTAATGCTGATTGTAACAATTTAAGTGATGGCCACTGCTTGACTGGCCCCTTTCTCCAAAATGTACCCTCCTCCTTCCTGGCAAAGCACGCATGGGGAAAGTGTGTCTGTAGTGATAGTGATGCTTGTGAAATTCGTAGTGTTATAATGGCTGTTTGTGTGTAACTGTCTGTATCGTGAACCAACAGTGTGCGAGCGTATGAAAGGACACACTACCAGCATCTTGCTTATGTCTTCTACTGCATGGTTTTTGAAGGCTAGACTAGGGGCACACACAGGCTGGGAGACGAACACGCTACCAGTAAGCCACTGATAGTTCAACCCTTCAGTGCATTTCTCAGGTAAGCAGAAAAACTTATCGTCTGAAGGTGGAGAGAATATACAAAAAAAAATAAATAAATAAATAAATAAAGTACTCAAAAAATATATATAAGTGCTCATAAAAGAGTACTTTTTAAAAAACCAGCTTTTATAGTCCGTCCAACTTTAAATTTTTCCATAGTGATCGACGTCCACTTTTTAACACTAAACTCTCAGGCAGTTTTGAGTTTTTTTTTTTTTTTGGGGGGGGAGGGGTTGGGGGAGGAGGAAGAGGTGGGGTTATCATTTTTCCATCGCCAACTGTGATATATGGGGAACATGCATTATCTAGACTTCGTATCAGATTTTTCATTGTTTTTCCCTCTTTTCCTTCGCTCTGTATATCCTTATTTATTTTTCTTTCTTTTTCTCTAGAGACGGAGAAATGTAGTGTCGAGTGACGTATAGTAAGACGAGAAGAAAGGGAAGAGGTGATTGGGAAACAAGAAAGAGAAGAGTGGAAAAGTGGAGGGTGGGTGGGGGAAAAGGATGTGGAGAGGGGGAGTCGGTGGAGAGAGAGAGGGGGAGAGTGTGGAGAAGAAATAAATAGTTGGTGGGGAGTGGACAGATGGGCGATGAGAGAGAGAGAGAGAGAGAGAGAGAGAGAGAGAGAGAGAGAGAGAGGCGTTTCCGGAGAGGAAAGGGAAGGACGTAACGATAATAGAGAAGTGAGGGGAGTTATTGTGAAGAGAAGAGAACGAAATTAGGGGCAGCGAAGGGGAGGAGAGAAGAGAAGAAGAGAGGAAAGGAGATGAGAAAACAGGGAAAAGAAGCAAAGGGAATAGAGAGGTGAGAAAAGAAAGAAGAAAGGAAACGGAAAGGAAGAGAGAGGCAGAAGACGAGAGGAGAAAAGAGAAGAAAAGAAAAGGGAAAACAGAGAAAAAAGACTGGAAAAAAGGTGGATGAGAGGAAATGGGAAGAGGGAGGAGAACTTGGGGGAAGGGAGAAGAGAGGAGAGGAGGGAAGAGCGAAGAGGGTATACTTGGAAAGGAAAGAACAGAAGAAGACTGAAAAGAGGATGAGTAGGGAAGGATAAAGGAACGATAGTTTGGTTTCTGCGAAGGGAAGGGGGACGGAGAGAGAGAGAGAGAGAGAGAGAGAGAGAGAGAGAGAGAGAGAGAGAGAGAGAATCTTTAGTTCAAAAAAGATATGTTCCGAGTAAAAGGAAAGGAAAAATAAAGATTGAAATAACGCCGACAAAGAAGAAATAAAAAGAAACAGTACCAGGAACAGATGTGTCGAAATAGTGGTTGAAAAGGAAGGAAAGGGAGCAAGGACTAGGGGAAGAGATTGCCGCACGGACGAGAGAGAGAGAGAGAGAGAGACAGACAGACAGACAGACAGAGACAGAGAAAGAGAAGCATTTATTACTCTCATCTTTTAAACTTTACCATCATCGTCACTCCACCACACTTCCAGTTTTGCAAATGAGGCAGATACGATTCAGAGTTAGGAAAATGGAAAGCAGAAAATCCGGAGAACTTTCGTCAGAGTGCCCGGGGGAGGAAAAAAAAAAAAAAAGATAATATGGGCCACACCTCCACTCATTATCATTCAAGCCTTCGGAATCCTTATCTCCATCATTTTACACTTACAGACATTTACACTTTCAATAAACACTGACATCTGCATGTAAACTGTCTTGTGATATCAGGCAAAGGAAACAAAAAGAAAAACGAATAGGTAAGTTATCCTGATGTGAATATCATAATGTGTTTTCAAAATATATATGTCGAATTTAATTAGCAAAGATGTCATGTTTATTTTTAGGCGGACACGAGAGTGGGAGAGAGAAGGGAAATGGGAAGAGGGAGGGGAAGGGAGGAAGGAGATGAAGGGAGAGGGGGGAGGGAGAGGGATGGGAGAGGAAGGAACGAGGAATGGTAGGTAGAGGGAGAAGACGGAGGCAAGTAGGGGGAGTGGGAGAAAGGGAATGGGGCGAGGTAAGATGGATGGGAGAGGGGGGAGAAGTAGATAAAGAAGAGGAAAAAGAAACTGAAAAGAAGCCAGGGGAGAGGGAAAGCTTGCAGATTGGGATAATGAAGAGGGGGAGAGGGAAGGGGGAGATGGAGCGGGGGAAAGAAGGTAAAGGCAGGGGAGAATTATGAGGAGGGGAAGAAAAAGTAGAAGATGAGGGAAGGGGAGAATAAAGGCAGTAAGGAAATATGAGGGGATAAGGGAAACGGGAAGAGCGAGGGAGGGGGAAGGTAAAAGGAATAGGTGAATATAAGGGTGAGAGGCAACGATGAAGTTAGAAAGTGAAGGTAAAAGCAGCGGGGAAATATAAGGGAAAGACGGAAAGAGGAGGAGGGGGGAGGTGGGAAGCGAGGCATGTGACAGGTTGGGTGACACGAACGCTGAGGAGTGAGAGAGGGCCGATGGCAGGTACTAACAGCATTCGTCACCCCCACTCACACACATAGGTCGTCTCCCTCCTACACCTCCACTCACACACACACAGCCCGTCTCTCTCCTACACCCCCACTTACACACACAGCTCGTCTTCCTCCTACACCCACACTTACACACACAGTTCGTCCCCCTCCTTCACCCTCCCACACACACAGCACGTCGTCTTCCGCCTACACTCTTTTATACACACAACTCGTCTCCCGTCAACATCCTTCTACACATACAGTTCGTCGTCTTCCGCCTACACCCTCCTACATACACTCAGCTCGTAGTCTCCTGCCAACACTCTCTTGCATAAATAGTTCGTCTCCCGCCAGTACCCTTCTGCACACACAGCTCCTGTCCTGCCTACACCCTCTACACACACAGCTCGTCGTCTCCAGCCTACACTCTCCTACACACACGAGCTTGTCGTCTCCCGCCAACACGCTTGTACACCACAGCTCGTCTCCCGCCAACACTCTTCTACAAACACAGCTCATCTCCTGTCAACACTCTGTTTACACACACAACTCGTCTCCAGACAACACCATCCTACACACAGTTCGTCATCCTCACTCACACATGGGTACACAACCTGTCACCAAGCTACACACAATTCGTTATCCTCACTCGTATACACAGCCTGTCATCATGCTGCACACAGCTCGTCACCCTCTCTAATATACATAGCCTGTCACTATGCTACACACACAGTTCGTCTTCCTCACTCATGTAAACTGCCTGTCACCATGCTACACACACAGCTCGTTACCCTCACTCGTGTATACAGCCTGTCACCATGCCACACACACTGTTCGTCTGTCGCCGCACATGCATACGCACACATCTCATCTCCCTCCAACCTAACGTATATCATCTGCATTTACAACTCTTCAATTTTCTTTTTACATGATTCGCACATCTTACACGTGTCTTCCCTTATTTGGCTTAATATGGGTACATCCAAGGTGATAAGTTACTCCGCAAGCAACCCTCTCCCCTCTCTTAGAGTTCTTTAACCCCTTAGGACCGAGGTGTCTCTCTTCAACTGAGTAAATTTGTCAGGCATTATCGAAATAAATTTTTTGACAACATCTTCAAGCGATGACATTTACTTTATTTTTGTTGTCTCCAGACGATATTAGTCAAGTAAGGAGTGACTCCGCAGAGTAAAGGAGTTAGAAAGAACCTCCATGAACCCACTTCACTTTCTCATAAAACTTTCCTTTTCACAATGTTTGCTTAGGTTACCCAAGAAAATATTTTTACTAAATCACACTCGACCTCTTCCTAACACCGGTTGCCCTCTCCTTGCAATACATAGCCGGTCCTTTCCCCGAACACTTGTCCTCTCTCTTATCATCACCACCCTCCACCTACAGTACAGCCCCATCCTTTACTTCTGTCCTGCCCTTTCTACAACGCACGTCGTTCCGTTCTAAAATATTCCTCCCTCTTCACGCCAACCACACGTCGCCCTTGTCCCAACATTTGTCCCATACTAACTCTGCACACAGTTTCCCTCAGTCACTCCTCCCTCCATGTCCCCTGCTCTCACCCACCATATCTCACTCTTCCCTGTTTGCACAATTCTCGCCCTCGCCAACCGCAGTCTCTCCCTCTCCTCCTCCACCCTTTCCCCGTCCCTTCCCCTTCACGTCACTCTCATATCCTCTCCCACCTTCCCTTCTCCTCTGACCCACTGTGCTCCTTGTTTCCCCCCCTTCCTTCCCCTCACCTTCCCTCTACATCATTCCCATACCCCCTCACGATCCCTTCCTCTGCCTCCTTTCACAGTTCTCTCTCGCCTCCGCCCCCTCCCCCGTCTGTTTCTCCCATCACTCTTTCTCTTCTTCCCTTTACATCACACCCTCCTATGCCCCCCTCCTCATCCCTTCCCCTCACCTTCCCACCACAGTTCCCTAGTTTCTATCTCTTTTCCTTCTCATGCCCCTCACAGTCCCATGTCCCCCTCCTTAGCCTTTCTTCTCCCCTCCCCACCACAGCTCCCTTGCGTCTCTTCCACCATACCCTCGCCCCCTCCCCTTTCCCCTGCCTTATCCCCACCGTTCCCCTCGCCTGCCCACCATGTCCTCCCTTGTTCTGCCATCGTTGAGTCCCATCCCCTCACTCCTATGTCACCATTTTCCTTCCCCTTTCGCCATAATTTAGGTGCCTGGGTGTAACTTTGCTCAGTCCACCACATATATATTCATCTTTCTCTCTTGCAACCCTCCATTCCCTCCTGACACCTCCTGTTTAGCACGCTCACCTAGCCTTCTTTTTTGCACACCTATCTTTTTTGTTCTTTTCGTAGTGTTTCTCTTATACACGTCCTTCTTCCATTTCCACACCAAACCCTTCGCTCTATCCATAATATGTCCTCTCCCCTTCTAACACATGCCCGTTCTTTCTTATCATTCTACCAGTTCATTCCCCCTTCCATATCAGCTCTCTCGTTTTTTTCCATAAGTCCTTTTTCCCTTTCCAGACCAGTCCTTTTGTTCTTTCGATATTACCAGTCGTTTTCCCACTCCCACACACATCCTCTCCCTTGTCACACCTGTCACCTGTACACTTCTATTTACCCACCTTGCCTTCATCCTTCCACACCTCCCCTTTCTCTCCCCACGCCCTGCACTTGCTTACCTTCCTCTTGACACACCCTGCCTACTTCCTGCCGCACCTTCCCTTTCTCTTTTCTCACCTTTCACCTGCACACCTGCCCTTTCTATCTCTGTGCAATATTATTTTTCTTTTCCACCTCCCTATGTTTCGTCCCCTGTTCCTCTTCCCTTGCCCTCTAAACATCTACCGTCTACCTCCCTTTACACCTGCTCTTTCACCTTTCTACCTCTCACAAATCACTATTTCAATTGTCACTACTTTTCAGTACTGTCTTCTTGCAGCTCTTCCCCATTATCAGAAGCAGCGATTCCCGTCAAACTACACACGCTCACCCCTTTTTGCCCAACTCTCTAATGATAAGCACTGACCAGTACTCTTAGTTCTTCATATTCTCGTACACATCTGATCATCGCAGGAACTGTCCTCTTCTATCTGCCTTTTTACCCGCCTATGACCATAAGTTTTTTTAACACAAGGTGTCCAAGCATCTCAGTATGAACGAAATTTGACTTTGGGTCCCTCTTCACTGAACAGCACAACGTTCTATAGTCTTTTGAGTATTTGGTTATTTTTATATAACAAAAAAAGTACCTGCTCTTCTCTCTCTCTCTCTCTCTCTCTCTCTCTCTCTCTCCCTCTCTCTCTCTCTCTCTCTCTCTCTCTCTCCGTATCGTTATTTCTTATCACCCCTCTCTCTTCCCCCCTTCATCGTCACCTCTCCTTTCCTTATCACCTCTCACTTCTTATCTACCTCTTCCTCCTTCCCTCCCTCCTCATTTACCACTTCCTTATCTTCTTCCCATCAACACTTTTTTTCTTGTTCACCTCTCACTACGCACACACACACACACACACACACACACACACACACACACACACACACACACACACACACACACACACACACACACACACACACACACACACACACCATCCCTACTTCCAACTCTTCCTCACCTCTCCTTTCTAGTGAAATACACACACACACACACACACACACACACACACACACACACACACACACACACACACACACACACACACACACCATCCCTACTTCCAGCTCTTCCTCACCTCTCCTCCCCAATCAAATCGATCTTTATAAATCTTACTGTTTGTCTTCGTTTATGTATCTGTGTATATAAGTATTTATGTATCTGTGCTGCTTCTTCACCCTCCCACACTACCCCCTATAGAACTCCGCCCACATTTCTCCCCTCCTCACCCTCCCACATGTTTGTCTGTTTGTCTATCTATAGCTGTCTGTCCCTCCATACATTTATCTGTCTATCTATTTCTCATTGCTGGAGTAGGACGCCTTCACGTGGTGGCTTCGATATTACCGAGTGGTGGAGCTGCCCGGTTATACAAACATCCCTTAGTTCCCTCCGTATCCCCCGTCAGGAAGAAAGTTGGCAGCGGGTAAAGGGCAACTCTGGCCTGCAGTCCACCGGGGTCCAGTCCATATGAGCCAGGGGATGCAACTACCACTACTGCTGTCTGTCTATCTAGCGAACTCTGCATGTCTCCCTGTATCTGTCTATCCATCTATCTATCTATCTGTCTATCTTAGCCCATTTGTGTTTAGGCTATCCATCTATCTTTCATGCTGTCTATCTATTTGTCTGTCACTCAGTCAATCTAGCTATCTGTCTGTCTATCTGTCTGTCTGTCTGTCTATCTGTGTATGTGAAGCCATTTGGTTATCCATCCATCTGTCTGTCTATCTATCAATCCATCTATCTGTCTGCCTTTCTTTCTGTCAATATCTATCTCTGTAAAGCCATCTGGTTATCCATGTCTATCTATCTGTCTACCTATCTATCTGCCTATCTATCTATCTATCTGTCAGTAAGTATTTTTATCCATCTGTTTTTGTTCTGTCCATCTGTCTGTCTATATAATATGTCTCCCTGTCTATCAGCAGCATGTCTGTTCATATATTAGTATCCGTATATCTCTCCTTGTCAGTTTATCCATCCATCAATCCGTGTCATCTTTCTCTCTTGCCCAACGCCGCATCCTCTGAGTGGATGGCATCTCACTTTCCACTATTGACTAACCCATCCTTTCCCCTTCCTCTGCTCGAGTCACCCATACACCCTCGTCTCTCTCCCTCCTCGTCCTCGTCCTCGTCCTCGTCCTCTTCCTCCCTACTGTCCAATCACCTAATCCGTTTCCTCCCTCCTTATCATCTATCGTTCTCCTTCTTAATCCTCTCTCTCCCCTAGCCTCTACATTAATTCTCTCTCTCTCTCTCTCTCTCTCTCTCTCTCTCTCCCCCCCTCTTCTGTTTCTCCGTCTCCCCTTTTTCTTGTTTCTCTCCACCTGCCTTCCCCACTCCCCTACCCACACTCTCTCGCCCCTCCACTTTCTCTCTCCCTCCCCGGACCCTGCGCTATGCTGTAATCTGGCTGGAGGTGTGCCAGACGCCTGTGTAAATCCCTGTGAAATCCACTGGCCCATAACAGTTGCTGAAAGTAATCGCTGCCCCTTACCCCCTCCCACGCCCCTCACCCCTCCCACGCCCCTCACCCCCTCCCACGCCCCTCACCCCCTCCCACGCCCCTCTCCTTGCTTCACAACACACCCTCCCGGACCTACACAAAACCCAGCATAAGTCGCACTCAAATCAGGACACACTCAACTTGGAACGCACCCACTTTAGAGAAAATTTCATCTTCCAGTACATGACGCACTCAGACAACATACTCAGCCCACAATCAACCCAGCACAGGATGCATTCAGCACAGAACGCACCCAGGCCAGCTCATAAAACCATCTTCCAACACACTTTTTCACAACATTTTTACCCCTGGAACTGTTCAGAACGAAACCATCCTTCGACACACCTACTTCACTAGGCAGTCTACACAACGCACTCAGCTCACCACGCAACTCTCCTGTAATGCACATAAGCTCCACTACTTACCCTCCACTCAGTTCCAAGTCCATTACAATCCGCACTCCTCCCAGGCAACGCAACGCACCCCACCCAGACCACCCGACCCAAACCACACCCAGTCGTCCCCGTTACACCTAAAACACACCCCTTATGAGACGCACCCACGGCATTCCTTATCACCCTGAGAACGCACCTCTAACAGTTTACACCTAACGCACTCTACTGCACATCATAAAGAATATACCACATACAGAACGCACCACAAATTGGACGCACCCATCGTAGGACACACCCAGACCACCCCAGGCAACATGATAACACACCCAATGAACTCTACATCACTGGTAAGACGCACTCCACCAAGAACTCACCCTTTATATAACGCATCCACCGCACTCTATATTACGCTTAGAACGCACCAGAGTAAGAGGCACCATCCTTACTCTGGGTAGCAATATAGAGTATGCTTCGGGGAAAGTTGGAATACCTCTGCTTCTTCAGCAGAGAGAGAGAGAGAGAGAATGGAGATACAGATAGACAGATATAGAGACAGACACACACACAGGTAGACTGAAGAGATTCCCAGAAGGCTCATGATGCGGAGTACCTTGAATTGGGAGACTTATATTGGACTTAATTCATCAGCGCTGAAAGAGGTAGACGATATGCAAGTGAATAGGTGGTGTGTAGTGGGCCATTGAATTTATTATGAGGTACTTTGCCATTGAGAGAGGGGCCCACTCATTTATCTATCCGTCTACCTGTCTATCTCTGTCTATCTGTCTGTATAGCTATCTGTCTGTATTATATATCCGTCTGTCCACTCATCCATCATAACTATATTTTTACCAGACAACTTACATCTTTCGGTTTGCTGTTTGGTGCAAAATTTTCACTCAAGGGAACACTACCTATACGATTGTCTAAGCTTGTCCATCTGTCTCTCTGTCTATCTATGTTTGTTTGCCTGTCTGTCGGTCTGTCTGCCTGCCTTTCTCTAAGTCTGACTGTCTGTTTATCTGTCTGTCTGTCCACTTACCTATCTATATCCACCTAGGCTCCTCTTTGTCTAATATCTGTCCGTGTCTCCACATCTAAACCTGTACGTGTCTATTCTTACCACCATCACCACCTCCTTAACAAGTCCTGTATCACCAGCAGCTCCCCTCCTTCTCCCCTTTTCTTGGCGTCTCTCTCATCGCTGCTTAAACACACACCGACAACAATGGAACCTGATTGGGGTGAGGGGAGATGAGGGGAGCCGGCAGGAGAGAGGGTGTGGGGTAAGAGAAGGGGGAGAAAATGAGGGGAGAGGAGAGGAAGGTGAGAGGGGTGAGAGGGTAAAGAAAAGGAGTGATATATGTGAGGTGAAATGAGGGGATAGGGGAACGGGGGAGAAGAAGACGGAGAGAGAGAGAGAGAGAGAGAGAGAGAGAGAGAGAGAGAGAGAGAGAGAGAGAGAAAAGAGGTGAGCTTAGATAGGAGATAAAGAAAGAGGAAGGAAGGAAAGAGGATAGGTAAAGAGACGAAGTTGAAATAAAGAGGAGAGAGAGAGAGAGAAAGGAAAGAAGCAGAGAGAGATAGGAGGAGAGAGAGAGAGAGAGAGAGAGAGAGAGAGAGAGAGAGAGAGAAGGGAAAGGGTGATGAGAGATGAAGATGAGAAGAGGAGAATGAGACTGAGATAAGAAGCTGAGACAGAGGAGGGGGGGAGGGAAGCAGTGATGAGAGATGGAGATAAGAAGAGGAGAATGAGACAGAGGGAAGAAGCAGAGAGAGAGAGAGGGGGTAGGGGGGACAGACAGACGGACAGACAGAGACAGAGACAGAGGGGCGGCAAGGAGAAAGGTGTAGAAAGATGGCGGTAAGAAGAGGTGAGGGAGTGAGGGATGTGAGTGGGGAGCGAGGGGAAAATAAGGGTGTTGTCAGGGAGGGTAACGAGGGGACTTCTTGTCGTCCGCTTGTATGGCTGGCATGATGATTAGCTGAGGGGATGAGGGGAGAAAAAGAAGGTTAATAAGAAGCAGAAAGGGGAAAAGGAGGATAGAAAGAGGGGAGAATGAAGTGGAGAAGGGAAGGGAAGTGTAAAATAGGAAAATGTTAATAAGGAGCAGGGGGAGGAGACAAGAGGGACAGATGTCAAAAGGAGAGAAGAAAGGGAAGACGAAGCTGGGAAAGGATGAGAGGAAAGGAAACGAATAGAATATTATTAAGAAGGAGAGAAGGGAAATGAAGGAATGGAAAGAAAGGTGAAATGAAGAGGTGATCGAGAGGAGATGCAGCAATAACAGAAAGGCAGGATATGGGGGAAAGTGAGGAGGGGGAAGCAAAGAGGACAAAATGCAATGGAAAGCAAACAGTATATAGTAAACCTATAATAATCTTCAAAGCCTGCTTGTTATATAGTAGAGTATGACAGTCGTATCTCCTCTGTGTCTGTGAGACAAGGACAGAAACGTAAGGAGAATGGGTTTTTTATTCATTGTAAGATAATGATAGAGTAGGAAGATTGTGGTACTGTGCAGGATAACGATAACAAAGAAGACTGTGATATCTGTTCTATGAGTGTATGAAAAGGATAGCAAAGAAAAAATACTGCTGGCTGACTTAGAAGTGAAAAACATTATTCCTCCTTACGCGAGGACGTCTTTTATGTTGTATTCTTGCAGTCTACACCTGTTTCGAGTGGGAATGGTTAAATAAAGCCACCGCTTAGCCCTTAACGAGTAGGACGTTCCCCTGGTCTAAATAAAATCGTCTGGTAGCAGCAAGAACATATTTAATAACGTTCACGCCGAAGGGAGTAAATATGGTGAAGCGATGTTGCCTTATCGTCCCTGATGTGTATGAAAGAAGACCATGATAAAGCAGGTTTTATTTATTTATTTATTTATTGTATTAAGAGCTCCTGGTGGCATAGTGGTTCTGTTCCCTAGGTAGGCTGGTCATACGCCCTTAAATGTACAGCTCCGATCAGATGAAACGGCTACACCCCATCCACCAGCGACTTGGTTTGGGTCTCAGTGGTTCTGGTAACAGTTGCAGGTGGAGGGAGGGGGGATGTGGGAGGGTGATGAGGGGAGAAATGTGGGCGGTGTTCTATAGGGGGTAGTGTGGGAGGGTGAAGAAGCAGCACAGTCTGGCTGGTGGGAGAGGGAGACGAATGGTTGGGTAGCGGAGACGAGAGTCTGCTGGAGGGTAAGACAGGTGAGTGTGATTAGATGAAAAGAAATTACAAAAAATGAATTATTATAATATCTGCTGCATATATTGCATTTTATCTACTAAATAAAAACACTGTCTATTACTTACCACCGTATTTGGGTATCTTACTCATTATTATTATCCTTTGGATATTAGGCAATAAATAAAGATATTGGACGGTCTTTCGGACCCGAACCAATTTCTTCATAACTTTTTTCTTCAGCTATTTCCGTGTTCCTATTATCCCTCGTGCTTGAAGTCCCCCTTTTTATCACTTTCTCCTACGCCCTACATTTTTTTTTAGGCATAAGGCAGTTTAACTTTCTCTTTAAATAACCATATTTGTCAACAAATATTCCTTTCATTAATCTATTTAATTACCTGTTTTCTTTCAATATGCATTTGTCTAATAATGGGTGTTACACCTTAATTGGCGCCGCTATTTGACGTTGTGAATAACTTTGGTCAAAATTTACGCATATATTGCAGTCTCTCTCAAGTAGGCTGGCAACCTCACACATCCTCCCCCCTGCTTTCTCCTTCTCTCGCTACCCGTTCCCTCCTTTCCTTTTGAAGTATTGTTTATCTATTCTTTCTCATATTTTTAACCTCATTCCTTCTTACAAACTTTTAGTGCCATAGGAATTTCTCCCTTATCACCTACAGTCCTACTACATGAAAGTGGAAAAAACTGCCATCGGGAAAAGAATAACTGGAAATTTATGGCGAAGGTTACGATATTAGTTATTTAGAATGAAAGTGTTGGCAGATTCGCATTCTTGACGTGATTATCACAGCCACAGCATTTCGCCTTCATAAAACAGAAGGACTATAGGTTTCATGCATTACCTCCTTACGTCCAGCATTACTGTGCAGAACGCCATGTATAACACATTAAGGACCACAAGGACAGTAATGGTAGTCATCGTGATTCTCATGAATCTCTCCATAGGCTATTGAAAACAGTGCTTTATGCTCAACTTCAGAATTATGTTCTCATCATGGCAATGATAGGCAAAGATAATAAAAACAACATATACAACCAAATTATCATTTATTATACAACAAAGCTCAAACTGCCTCCGTGCTGCAGTCTCAAGGGTGTAACCAGCTCACACAATCACGTGTAACTTGAAGAAATTAAGTACATGATCATATATATATATATATATATATATATATATATATATATATATATATATTAATAACCATGAAGAACACTGTTTGATCTAAAATTTATGGTGTTGGGTAAAGCAGAGGACACTAACTAGCATGGCAACCTACCACACGGAAACCACCATGTTGCACTACACGCCACAGAAACCGATGCACAGACCATGATATCAGCGAAAAGACTATGAGAAGAGTATTGCACGAAGCAGGGTTGCATCACAGGACCCTAGCAAACGTTATGTTGACAAGCCAGAGGATTTTTGGAAGTGTGTCACTGAAGGCGCAACTGCTGGAGAAGGAATAGTACTCGGTGAGTATTATTTATGAGGTTTTCGCTTGTATAAACTAAACTATTCAGTCATACATGACCATAAAAATATATTAATAATTACTGCAGGGAGACAACCAGTTTCGTTACAACGTCAGTCCATGCAGAGGAAATTACTTTGGGCATATAGGGTTACTCGATGTTAAATTTCATAAGTGTAGAGCCTGTATGATTATATATATATATATATATATATATATATATATATATATATGATCAGGTATTTAATTTTTTTTTCAGGTAACACGGAGGCAGTTTGAGCTTTGTTGTATAATAAATGATAATTTGGTTGTATATGTTGTTTTTATTATGTTTGCCCATCATTGCCATGATGAGAACATAATTCTGAAGTTGAGCATAAAGCACTGTTTTCAATAGCCTATGGAGAGATTCATGAGAATCACGATGACTACCATTACTGTCCTTGTGGTCCTTAATGTGTTATACATGGCGTTCTGCACAGTAATGCTGGACGTAAGGAGGTAATGCATGAAACCTATAGTCCTTCTGTTTTATGAAGGCGAAATGCTGTGGCTGTGATAATCACGTCAAGAATGCGTATCTGCCAACACTTTCATTCTAAATAACTAATATCGTAACCTTCGCCATAAATTTCCAGTTATTCTTTCCCGATGACAGTTTTTTCCACTTTCATGTAGTAGGACTGTAGGTGATAAGGGAGAAATTCCTATGGCACTAAAAGTTTGTAAGAAGGAATGAGGTTAAAAATATGAGAAAGAATAGATAAACAGTACTACAAAAGGAAAGGAGGGAACGGGTAGCGAGAGAAGGAGAAAGCAGGGGGGAGGATGTGTGAGGTTGCCAGCCTACTTGAGAGAGACTGCAATATATGCGTAAATTTAGACCAAAGTTATTCACAACGTCAAATAGCGGCGCCAATTAAGGTGTAACACCCATTATTAGACAAATGCATATTGAAAGAAAACAGGTAATTAAATAGATTAATGAAAGGAATATTTGTTGACAAATATGGTTATTTAAAGAGAAAGTTAAACTGCCTTATGCCTAAAAAAAAATGTAGGGCGTAGGAGAAAGTGATAAAAAGGGGGACTTCAAGCACGAGGGATAATAGGAACACGGAAATAGCTGAAGAAAAAAGTTATGAAGAAATTGGTTCGGGTCCGAAAGACCGTCCAATATCTTTATTTATTGCCTAATATCCAAAGGATAATAATAATGAGTAAGATACCCAAATACGGTGGTAAGTAATAGACAGTGTTTTTATTTAGTAGATAAAATGCAATATATGCAGCAGATATTATAATAATTCATTTTTTGTAATTTCTTTTCATCTAATCACACTCACCTGTCTTACCCTCCAGCAGACTCTCGTCTCCGCTACCCAACCATTCGTCTCCCCCTCCCACCAGCCAGACTGTGCTGCTTCATCACCCTCCCACACTACCCCCTATAGAACTCCGCCCACATTTCTCCCCTCCTCACCCTCCCACATCCCCCCTCCCTCCACCTGCAACTGTTACCAGAACCACTGAGACCCAAACCAAGTCGCTGGTGGATGGGGTGTAGCCGTTTCATCTGTCCGGAGCTGTACAGGAATAAGACAACCTAACCTCAGGCCCCTACGCCTTGAAAGAAGTAAAATGGGATTGGTTGTTCCGTATGAGAGAGAGAGAGAGAGAGAGAGAGAGAGAGAGAGAGAGAGAGAGAGAGAGAGAGAGAGAGAGAGAGAGAGAGAGTTTTTATTGCATTTTGCCGCGAATGTTTAGATGGAGTGAAAAAAAAAAAAATTAGATATCCCTGTACTGAAACTTGGTGACTTTCTTTAAGAACGAAGGAAAGAAAGAAAAAGACAAGAAAGGGAAAAGAACAGAAGTGAGGGAAAGATTTAACAGAGAAAAGAAACGGAGAGAAAGAAAGAAAAGGAGAGAGGAGTGACGAGAGAAGCAGGAAGGAAAGGAAGTGTGTGTGTGTGTGTGTGTGTGTGTGTGTGTGTGTGTGTGTGTGTGTGTGTGTGTGAGAGAGAGAGAGAGAGAGAGAGAGAGAGAGAGAGAGAGAGAGAGAGAGAGAGACTACTAATGAAGCAGGCAAAGAAAGGGACCCAAGGGAGGGAGAGAAAGAGGGAAGGAAGAAAGCAAAAAATGGAGGGAAAAAAAATGGGGCGAGAGAGTGAGAGAGAGGAGGGGAGACAGTAGAGAAAAGGACCACTGAAATATTTATCACCCCTCCCCCAAAAAAAGAAGCAGAAAGAGGAGGGAACGAAACAGTTCACAAGGAGAGAGAGAGAGAGGAGAGGGGGAGTGGGAGGGAGGGGATGAGAGGAAGGGAGAGATCAGAGTGGAGAAAACGGAAAGTGTATTTACAGGGGGGGACTAGAGTATGGTAAACAAGATGTTGACCAAGGCAGTAATAAAGACGACGAGGAGAAGGGTTGAGTGGCCGTCGAGAGGGCGAGGGGAGAGGCACTGATAGAGAGAGAGAGAGAGAGAGAGAGAGAATGTGTGTGTGTGTGTGTGTGTGTGTGTGTGTGTGTGTGTGTGTATTTTACAGTTACTCAAGTGACAGCCCATAAGGTCCCTGGAAGGTGTCCAGGTCTTAATGTGAACAGATAGACCTAAGACTAATTGTAAAAGCATAAGAAAAGGATAGCACAGCACGAAGAGCTTTGGTCTTTGGGCATTAAGCCGTACAAAAAAACAACGAGAATTAGTACCTTGCAAGAGTACAATGCCTCAGAGAGGCATAAGAGAGAGAGGGGGGGGGGGCTTATGATTTATTATATGAAATGCATTACAGTGAATTCTTTTCAAATTTGGTTTGCTCCCACTAAACGATATTACTAAAATTAGGAAAAAAAAATCGTACTCAGAAAGTTAATAAAGGCATTATTATCAATTCCACTTTGAAACAAAAAATCGTTTGGGGATAGCAAGCTGAATAACCGCCAGACGTCCGCAAGAATAAAATAAAAACTACATCATCGGAGTGAGTGTTAACCAAATCACTGCGATGATACCTTTACATGAATTCTTGTTACTGTCAGGCGATTTTATTCAGGTGAGTTTAGATATAGCCTTCATTAACCCACTTGTTACTGGAGATCGCTTTTAGAGTGAATAAATCGTCTGTGCAGCATCCAGAATGTAGGATAGAATGAGTCTCCGTACTGAATTCATCCCTTTACACCGGAATATCCACCGTAAGTTAAGTCAAAGCGTCTGTTATTATCCGGATTATGACGAAGTGGTGATGTGTTTAATTAAGACTTTCAATCTCTTCACTCGTGGATATCCTTCTTAAGTCGAATTAATCCGTTTTGTGGTTCCGGCGTAAGAGAAAAAGAAGAGCGTTTTCATGTTAATTACTTCACATCTCTATATGTTATAAACTTTTTTTTACCCATATTTCCTTGCATCCCTATTTTCATTTTCCTCATTTATTCCTTTTTCATTAGCTGTTTATAATCCTTCCATGTTATTATATATTTACCTTATTTCTTGCCATTTCATTATTATTGCCTTATTCACCTTTTTTGCCATTTAGTGTATATTTCTTTCATATTATTTATTCTTTACTAATACACCTTATTTCTTTGTGTTTATATCTTTCTTTATGATTGATTGTAATATTATTTCATCTTAAATTTACGTATTTTTCATCTATGAATTGTGTAATTTTTCTTATTTAAGTTTCCTCTAGTTCAGTTATTGTCTTTTTCATCTACCCTCCTATTTATCGTTTTATTTATTTTTTTTTATCTCTATCCTCATTCTGTTGTGTCATTTTTGTAACGTTATCTTGTTTTTTTTTCATATTTAATTATTTTTTACTTTACTTTCTTGCTTTACTTTCTTGCTTTACTTTCTTGCTTTACTTTCTTGCTTTACTTTCTTGCTTTACTTTCTTGCTTTACTTTCTTGCTTTACTTTCTTACTTTACTTTCTTGCATTTAGTTTTGGTTGTTTTTTTCGTTTTACTCCAATATTTTACCATTGTTTATAATTTACTCGTCTGTTTAAACATTATCTTACGTTTATAATTACTTTACTATTTTCCTTTCATTTTTCCTACTTTTCACTCTTTTCTTAATGTTATCCATCAATCTTACTTGTTCGTACATCATTTTCTTCAGTATTTACCTTATTTCCTTCTTGCTTTACCATTCTCCACCATTCACCTTATTCCCATATTTATCACTATTCCCTCTTTACGTATTTACCTCTTGTTTTATGAGTTTACCATTTACCTTCTTATGTTCTCATTTACTTCACCACTTTTCATATTTACTCATTTTTTTTTTATTTATCTATCATTTATCATATGACTTAGTACTTTATCATTTTCTCCTCCATTTACAGTCTCCCCTCCATCATTTTCTCCACTATTTTTTTATAGCTTCTGCGTCTCTCTCTCTCTCTCTCTCTCTCTCTCTCTCTCTCTCTCTCTCTCTCTCTCTCTCTCTCTCTCTCTCTCTCTCTCTCTCTCCATCATACCCTGTTACCTTTCAGCATATTCTCCGCTTTCTTCCACTTCTATTTACATCGCATTTTCACGGGAACTGCGGGAAAATGTTAAAACTGTTACTCAAGGCTGGTGGCCCTCGTCAAAATCCTTTAGCAGAGCGGAAGTAATCTCTGTAATGATGATTTAGAAGCAAGGAGAAGAAGGAGGGGGAAGAAGAGGAGGAGGAGGAAACGGAGAAGGAGGAGAAATGGGAAGAGGAGTGAGTGAGGGAGATTTAAATGAGGAGAATGAGGACTGAAGTGATGGAGACGTGAGGGAAGAAGAAAAGAAAAGCTGAAGAAGGGAATTAACAAAGAAACTTACTGAGGATGAGTATGAACGTAAGAAGAAACTAAATTAGATGAGATGACTTGAGTGAGATAAAAGAACAAGAAGGAAGCAGGAAGAGGAAATGAAGAAGCAGGTAAGCAAAGAAAGGGGAGAGTGAGGATATAAGAGGAAGAGGAGGAGGAGGAGAGTTGGTAAGAAACTTATCAGAAGAAAGAGGTCTTAGGTGCAAGAGTGGGAGAAAAGTGAATAAGAGAGGAGGAGGAGGAGGAGGAGGAGGTGGTGGTGGTGGTGGTGGTGATCGAGGAAGGAGAAGAGGAAGAAAAAGAAGGAAGAGGTAGAATCAGGAACGGGAATAGGAAAGTAAGAAGGAAATTAAAGAAACAGAACACTCAGATATAGAAGTGAGAGGGAAGAGGGAAAGAGGAAAAGAACATGAAAGGGGAGGAGAAAACAACAGAGAGGAAAGAGAAAAGAAGTTGTGTACAGGCGGAGGAAGAGTTGGAGGGGAAGAGTTAAAGAGAAACGGCAAAAAAACGGAAATGAGAAGACGAGGAGGGAGAAGGAAAAAATAAAGAAACGACAAAACGAAGGAGAAAAAACATAAAGCAATAAAACGAAGGTGAAAACAAAATAAGGATATTAGAAAACGAAGTAGAGGAAATAGAAATATACAGGAGGAGAAATAGGAGGAAGAGAAATAGGAATGTGCAGTAAAGTGGAGAGAAAGAGGAGGAGGAGGAGGAGGAAACGTATGGGAGGAAGAGATGAAGCATGAAGAAGAAACACGGAAGAAATAATAGTCAAAATGAGGAACAGACGGTAAGAGTTGCAGAATAAGAGAGAGAGAGAGAGAGAGAGAGAGAGAGAGAGAGAGAGAGAGAGAGAGAGAGAGAGAGATAATGAAAGAGAATATATAAAAAATCAAATACCGAAAGCTTCACATACATATTACAATTAAAAAGGAAAAAAAAAAATGAGAAAGAAGTCACAATTAAGTTAGACGGGAAGAAACTCGGCCAACCAAATAAAAAGGTTGGCAGGAACGAAAAGCCAAGTTTTTTTTTTTTTTTTTTCCAGGCTACGGAATATTCATAGGTTCTTTTTTTCATTAAATTGCTTGGAAAAATTGCCTTAATTACCCAGACTGATGAATCTGAATAGGTTAGCTGAGAGAGAGAGAGAGAGAGAGAGAGAGAGAGAGAGAGAGAGAGAGAGAGAGAGAGAGAGACAGACAGACAGACAGACAGACAGACAGACAGACAGACAAACAGACACTGGGGGGGGATAAGAAAGAAAATGCAAAAGAATACAAGAAAACGGGAGATGGATAGGAAGGAAAGATCGTCAGGTGAATGGAGGGAGGGAGATGGGGAAAGAAAGAGTTAAATAAAGAGAGAAGCTGGGAGAGATAAAAGGATAGAAGATGTGAGAAAGATAAGATGGGAAAACAGAATAAGGTAAAGAAGGGAGGGGAAAAGAAAGTGAGAAAGGAAGACAAACGGTAATAATAATAAAGACAGCTGGATAAAGAAGGAGTGAGAAAGGTAAGGATAAACGGAGGGGGAGAGGAAGACAGAAAGCAGGAGGGAGTTAATAAGGTAAATGGAGGAAAAAGGGGAGAGACTGGGAGGAAGATAGAAAGACTGAGCCAGGGAGGAAGACAAGAATATAGGGAAAGAAGGAGGTAAGGAGGGAGTTGTAGAGGAGAAAGGAGAAAAAGGGAGGAAGATAAAGGCTGTACACGGAAGATAAGGAGAGAGGTCGCTGGTTAAAGGTAGAGGAAAATTGATAAACGGAAGAAGATATGGAGAAAGAAAGGAGGCGGAAGAGAAATAGGAAGGAAAATGAAGGGAAAAAATGGAGATTGGGAGTGTGACAACATAAGTCGAGAAGGGAGAAAGATGGAAATAATAGGAGGAAGAGAAGTAGATGAGACCAAACAAAGGGAGGAAGAATGAGAACAAAGAGAGGGAATGAGATAGGGGAGAACAAAGAGAGGGAATGAGATAGGGGAGAACAAAGGGATGGAAGGAGATTAAAGAGAACAAAGGAAGGGAAAGAGATAGAGGACAAAGGAAGGGAAGGAGACAGAGGAGAACAAAGGGAAAGAGGAAGATGAGAACAGAAGGAGGGAGGGAAGAGATAAAGAACAAAGGGAAGGTAGGAGAAAGATGAGAACAAAGGGAGCGAGTAAGAAGAGAATAAGCGAGAACAAAGGGAGGGAGGAAAGGAAGGAACGGAAGGAAGGTAAATAGTGATTGATGGGCTATCGACTTTACATGTGTCTTTTGCCTTCGGAGCGGGAGAGAAGGAGAGAGCGTAAAAATGGATAGATGGATGGATAGATATACTGTAGATAGATAGATTGACATGTATGCATGTATGTAGTAGATAGGTAGATAAAGACAGACAGATAGATAGATTAGATTGAGCTAAGGATAGGATGATACAAAGACATATATGGTAGTATATAGATTAGGTACCATATATAAGTAAAGATGTACTCGTATGAAGATTGGTTTACAGTGAGACAAAAATAAGTACAAGAATATGGATACCCCGATAGAAATATAAAAATTAGTCGATAGCCAGATAAACAGGAATGTCTGTAAATGTAGAATTATATAGATATTATTAAAACACAGAAAATGATTAAAAAACGGGAGAATTTGTTGATATATAAGCGCCTTCCGTACCTGGAATCTTTGATTACTTGGCTTATTAATTCATTGATTGACTGAGAGAGAGAGAGAGAGAGAGAGAGAGAGAGAGAGAGAGAGAGAGAGAGAAACTTACAGTCCTTTCGACACAGACCGGTTTTCACATTAATAGAATGACTTAATCCATGGTCTTACAGGTGTAAAAAATAATATTACAGCAGAAGTGTTTCTCCCACTCACACTCCCCCCTCCGACTCAACCTTCAGCACTACCTCTTGCTTTGAAGAATTCGGAGAGAGAGAGAGAGAGAGCGTAATATGCAAACAACCACAGAAAACGGAAACGAAAGAAAACGAACCACCAAGTCATTATCACTAACGGACCGAAAATACCAGTAAAAAAACAAAAAAGCAACAACAACAACAAAACAAGGCGAATTAGACGAACAGGGGTGTCGAAAATCACGATTATAACGAAAAACAAGATGCAGAAGAAGATAATCAAGAGGAATGTCAAGGCAATCGGGGGGGGGAGGGGGAGGGATGAAAACGTGAAAACTATGGAGGTGTGGAATGCTGAGTGTGGAAGAAGTCCAGTGGTTCATTAGGAAGTTTGGACTCCTGACGCCACCTTGAGGGCCAGTTTCAAAATTCCTCCACCAGCAGACTTACACACACGCGCACACACTCGTACATCCTCTCTCTCTCTCTCTCTCTCTCTCTCTCTCTCTCTCTCTCTCTCTCTCTCATGTACTTAATTGTCTACGTATGTGTATAAGAGTGGATACATCGTCTGCCTCGAAACATTTTCTCCTACTCTTCAGTGCAATATACTGTACAGTGGGCCAAAAGTTACTGTACCATAATATTTTTTGATAAACAGTAATATTACAACTAAAACAGTTATATTTCAGCTTCCAAACTACTTTAATTTGGATGCAAGATGATGCACCTCCTCACTGTGGTAGGAATGTGTGAGAATTTTTCGGTAACACTTTCGACACGTGGGTTGGAAGAAAGGGTAGTGTTGAGTGGCCTTCAGGGTCACTTGACCTAACGCCACATGACTTAGCAGTTTGGGGGATGATCAAAGAGACAGTTTACAAGCCTTCAGGAATTGATAGAATGAGTAACAGCAGAATCTGACAACTTGAAAAATGATCATGAGTTAAGAAGAATTTGCCACTGTGTCTGAGAGGTGCCAAATCTGTTCAGGGGAAGTAGGAGGTCATTTTGAACATTTGATTTAATATGATTTTTAATTTACTTGATGTACACTTCATTTAGTTGAAATATAATTGGTGTACACTTTATTTAGTTGAAATATAACTTTGTTACTAAAATAATATTATGGTAAAGTAACTTTTGGCCCACCCTATGTATGTAAATCTATATCTATCTATCTATCTATCTATCCTTATATATTATAAAGTACAAGTGGTATATTGGTGAAAATTTGCCACATTGACATTGAATAATGCTTTGATTAGATAGTTAACACACTTTTGTGAAATATTATTTTTAGGACTACCTCATCCTTAGATAAAAAACACACACACACACACACACACACACACACACACACACACACACACACACACACACACACACACACACACACACACACACACACACACACACACACACACACACACAATAATGATGAATGTAGACATTGATCTGGTGATGAAAAACGGAGTACTAATTTTTATCAAGTAAAGGAAGAGAAGACTGGAAGTTCCCCCACTGACAAATATACATGTTTATTAAATGCAAATATTGGTGTAATTTTTCTTGTGTGTGGGGTGAAGTAAACTCGTATTCTGAGTGGCTTTGGAGATTTCGCATCGCCACTTCGTTAGCGGTTTATTATCATTCATGGAAATTATGTCGATAATAACGCAATATAGATGACATAAAAGAGGTTGATATGGTGTAGTAAAGAAATTAAATTGCTATGGAATACGTGTTGGGAAATTACCAAAGCCACTTAACATATGGCACTAAGAGAAACGCAATGATCCTTACTTTTTCCGGATCACAACACACAATAGTAAGTTAGCCCTTTCAGCCCCATGATGTATTTTATTTTATGCTTGCTACTTCCAGACCATTTTATTCACCTATAAACAGGATCCTCACTGTGAAAGTTTTAAGATGGCTATACCTAACCCTTCTAGTTCGAAGAGCCTTCCCCAAGCTGAATGAAATCGTCTGAGGGTAAGAAAAATAGCGTGAAATAAGTCACCGGATCGAATGGGCGAGGTCAACAGCCAGGGCACCAGGACTTAAAATCATCAGTTCGTTCGCGTAACTCAAGTTTGGTTTTACAGGAAAAGCAAGAGTCATGGAAACTATCTGCATTGTTCTCTGCAGGTCCTTTTCGAAAAACATACCAGTAATCGCACATGCCCGGGTACAATTGCGAACATAATTTTTTTTTTTTTTTTTTTTTTTTTTTTTTTTTTTTTTACGATAACTACTGTAGATAGTAATTAGTACTATTTGGAACTCAGCCTTACGATCTTTGGAGACCAACAAGATTTTCAGAATACTGTTTAAAAATTTCATAATAATTCGACAAAAAAATGGAACGAGAATTCTTTCAACAGTTGTACCTGTGCATCTAGGTATAACTTGCCGGAAATAGTAGCAATATTGAGAAGATATGGTCGACCAAGAAACAAACATCCGTTTTCTTAACTGAAAACAGCACTCCCTATACAGTGTGTGTGTGTGTGTGTGTGTGTGTGTGTATATATATATATATATATATATATATATATATATATATATATATATATATATATATATATATATATATATATATATATATATATATAATACTGTGATAATTCAGTGACACTACATATTCATGTAAATAAATAGCAGTAGGCTGTCACTCATTACAAGCAGTTTAAAGACAGTCTTACGACTAAAGTACTCAAGGCAGCTAACTTCAACTGATTGACTGACTACATGATCGATGTCAAAGACCTCCGCCATTTGTGTTGTCTGTATAACATCAGTGGTAATGTAACATGAAAATAGATCTATGCAATGCACTGTTGAATGCTAACTAGGAACGGAAAGTTCCTATCTATCTATCTATCTATTGTCAGACGCCTTAATCCCGTAAGGGGTGGCCACAAATAAATCGTCTCGATGTCGACCCGTCCCCTGCCATTTTACTGTCCTGCTTCCAGCTCACACCTCCCTCTCTCATACACCTCTCCATTCCATCCCTCCATCTCATCCTTGGCCTCCCCCTTCCTCTCCCCCCCTCCATCTTATTCACATACACTCTCCTCGTCAGTCTCTTGCTCTCCATCCTCGTCATGTGGCCAAACCCCCTCAGCGTATTTCTCCTAACGCTTTCTATCACATACACATCCACACCACAATGCTCCTTCGCTTCCTCATTTGTCAGTCTGTCTCTCTATGTGATTCCAAATGCTCCTCTCAAATAACCCATTTCCACTGCTGTCACTCTTGACATGTGTCCATCCAGCAGCGTCCAAGCTTCACTTCCATACGTTAGAGTTGGTATCACAATACTCTCATGCAGCGACTTTTTTACATCTATGCTCACTTCCCTGTTCCTTACCACTGCTTTCAAAGAACCAGCAAGCTTTCTTCTTTGTCGCACCCTTTCAAGCACTTCACCCTCTAACTTCCATCCTTATCACTACCCAAGTACTTGACTCACATTTTCCATTTCCTCCTCATCCATTCTCACTGAACATTCAATGACTTCATTTCTGTCGAAGACCATAACTTTACCCTTCCCTACACTCATCTTTAGATTCCGTTTCATACACAGTCTCCCAAACTCATGCACCAAGCCGTTCGACTTCACTTAACAACACTGCATCATCTGCAGCCAACAGTACAGGGAGTTTCCAAACACTGCCCTCTCTCATTACGGCCGCTCCAACATTAACTGCCCTACATTGTATCTCGTTTGAAATCTTTGTTTCAATCCAACCTTCAGGCAGAAAAATTCACTCAGTTCACTGTCCACATGCACTGCAGCCTTTGCACCCTCATGCATACTCTTCACGGCATTCAGCAACTTCCCATTTACTCCAAATATTCTTAAAACTTTCCACATTCCTTGTTTATCAACCCCGTTATATGCTTTCTCCAAATCCATGAAGGCCGCATACAACTTCTTTCCCTTCTCTAGAAACTTTTCCACTAAAGACCATAGGATGAATATCTGATCTACACAACCTCTTTCCTACCTAAAACCTCCCTGTTCTTCTCCAACTAATTCCTCTGTTACTTCCCTAACTGTCATTAAGTATCCAACCATATACTTTTCCTATTACACTAATCATCCGGGACTCTACCTTCCTCCCAGGCCAATCTGCACATCTTCCACATCCATTTTACTACTATCCTTTCCCCATACTTCAGCGTTTCAGCACACACTCCATCAATTCCGGGGGCTTTCCTCATTTTGACTTTCTTCATTGCTTCCACAACTTCCATCCTAATGATTTCTTCCTCTCTTCTCACATCCCTGCCTCTCCCAGCCAAAATGCGGAAAAACAGAACAAAAACTGTTAAGGGAGGAATTAGCATTCCATAACATATTTAAGCATATTTCTTGGGGTGGGTTAGTTTACAGACGCAGGAAAAAAAAAAAATCGTCCATTTTATTGGTTTAAATAGCTCTTTCACTAAACTACGATTATAGGCAGTAAGTAGTCGAAACACTTTTAATAGTTTATATATCAACAATTTTTCTTTAGTAACTTGTAGTGTCCTTAGTAATTTGTAGTGTCCCCTGCACATGAACTGAGAAAAGAAAAAAGGGTATATATATATATATATATATATATATATATATATATATATATATATATATATATATATATATGGATGTGGATGTGATAGGAAGCGTTATGAGGAACACACTGAGGTGGTTTGGCCATGTGGAGAGGATGGAGGGTGAAAGACTGACGAAGAGAGTGTATGTGAGTGAGGTGGAGGGGGGAAGAGGGAGGGGGAGGCCGAGGATGAGATGGAGGGATGGGGTGGAGAGGTATATGAGAGAGGGGGGTGTGAGTTGGGAGCAGGGCAGTGAAATGGCGGGGGACAGGGCGACTTGGAGGCGATTTGTTTGTGGCCACCCCAAACGGGATTGAGGTGTCTGGCAAAATATATATATATATATATATATATATATATATATATATAATTATATATATAGAATAAAACAATACAGCCACAATGATGACGTCACGTTACCATGGCAACGATCTGCTTGTTTTACACAAACATCCGACATTCCGGGTTTTACATTATCATCTCATGTTTCTTCTGCGAGGAAGGAAATCAGTGTGCAGTTGCGAAAACCACCATAAATGTATTCATATATCAAACCTCTCTTACCGTAGTGGTGTATTATAGATACGGCTAGCATCAAAGAAAGTCTAGAAAACTATGGTGTCTTGAGTGTACAAGGTTTGGCTGCAAACTTTTTCGTAATATATACCTTTACGTTATTTTATGGGAATATTTATCATTGTTGGCACTTTTTTTTTCTTTTTTTTAACAGAACCATCTTTTTTCTCTCTCTCTCTCACCTGTGGATATACTGTATTATCAGATGATAAGTACCGTACTTTCGTTTTGTGACATCCAGGCAGCACGCTAATATTCAGTGTAAAATAAATTTGAAAGCAAATTCCTGAGTTAAGCAATAGCGCTTATCAGTCTAGCAGATGCTGTGGTAACAATTATCTTTTAAAGTGTTTAATCTGATTTCATTTTTTGCCACAGTATAGTATGTTCACTGGGTCACAGTGCTGTATATACCCACTGTGCTCAGCAGCCAAATTAAGGTTCATTTACTATTACATCAGGTTCTACAGGTTCTACTGGGTTTGGTTAACAGCAGGCCCGCAGCCACGGGGGGGTGCTATGGAGTGGCTTAGCCCACCCCAAAACAACTCATTAGCCTCCCCCCCCCCCCGAAGTTTTTCACCTAGAAACGTATACAGTATGGTTTGCTTACACTCAAACCGGGAAAGTATACAGAAATTCAAGCCGGATATACTACTTATTCATGACACATGATTTGATTTTATACAGCTACATGTTTAATGACGGTTGTCATATGGTCATGATGTAATTCATTACAGTATATGCAAAATAAAGCTGGTATAGGTCATAGTTGTTAGATTGGATTTTAGCTGAGGTGGAGTTTGTTCGTAACATGGTTCAGAAGAAGCTTCCGTCTACATACCAGGAGGGCAGGACTGCCATCGACAAGTTTCTCGAATGGTTTCGCGGAACGGAGTTCCAAACACCCTTCCCGAACTTGCATACTCTTCTCTGGGCTTCCTTGACTACTGGGGCATCTTCTGCTACATGCGAAGCTACCTTTTCAACGGTAACAAGGCTACTGACTCCGTACAGAAGGTGCTGTTGCATGACCCATCAGAGCAAATGCCATCGCGCTCTCTTGGGACTGAAAAAACCGCTGCACTCTCCGTGGCTGAACTGATAGAAATGTTCCGGCAAACAAGTCGGCGTATATCTGTATGAATATCTGACTACGAGTGATGTAGGATGTGAACGTTCCTGAGGTTATGACATTGCAAAATGTACAGTTGTACAAAAAAGTATCGTTACTCAGGGGTCTGATAGATACAAAAACGAACACGACAATGGCTGCTATCTCCGAAGGGTTGGTACTCCTGCGTGGGAGGCGTATCAGCTGATACCGATGGCGATATCTTGAAACGATACCTTCTACTGTAGGGCTTATAGTACAAATATAACCAACAGTAGTGAATATGTAGGGGTACCAACAGTTTCCAACCCCCCCCCCGCCTGTATTTCAAAAGCCATCGACGTTTATGTTGTTTCGCATAAAATTGTAACGATACTTTTTTGTACAGCTGTACATATATTGTGTATGATGCAGTTGTGATCAGCAATATTACCAGAATAAACAATTAAACATTAAACAGAATGATTGTTTCATAAAAAAATTTCACATGTTAAACCGTACACAATCACGCCCATGCTTTTCCTTTGTATTTCATTGGGCACAAACTTGAAAAAGTGCTAAAATTATGAAATAATAATAATAATAATAATAATAATAATAATAAATAAATAAATAAATAAATAAAATGCCACAGTAAACAATAAAATAAAAATATTTACGATAAAAAAGTAATATAAACTCACACCCGGTAAACCAAACAATAATTCTCTATAAACTCACACCCGGTAAACCAAACTAATTCTCTCTCTCTCTCTCTCTCTCTCTCGTGGGCTGAGGACAGCTGTGACACTCCCGCGTGGAATTTAACATTCTTAGCCTCATAAACGCACTTTATATTTTACTCTGGCTAACGCCATACGATTTTTTTCGTCACAGGGAAACTCCTCGAGGCTGAGTGTGTTAATAAACTCTTTGACAATATCAATTTCCCCAGGTCAAAGTAATTTGGACAAGAAAGATAATTCTTCCGTCGGAATTTTCTGCCTATGATGTCAGTTCCACAGACATGCAAGTGACGTTCACGTGTAGAGAAAAGAATAATGTTCATTTTGGTACCAAAAAAACTGGTTTCAGCTGGTTTTAGTGTTTACGCTAGTATAATGCAGCATATATTTAGTTCATTACATGTTCATACAATACATTCTAGAAAAAATATACGTGGAAGAAATAGTATAAATAAATAAAGCCCCCCCCCCTACGATGGAGATGACCCCCCCCAAATATCAAGTCCTGGCTACGGGCCTGGTTCGCAGGTCAAAATCTGATTTGGTAAGGTCAGCACCAGCGGTTGTCAATATTAGTCAGCTAGGTTGAAACGGTTTCGTTAGGTTAGGTTTAGTGGTTGGCTAGTAGTATGATGAATTATTGCTTTAGTCAGTGCTGTCATAGTACTCTACTTTAGAAGGTATCAAACTCCTGCGTACCGTTCTACCTAGAGTTCTGCATTGTACCCGAGACAAGTCGGTTGGTATTTACCGTACAGTATTTCAGTATCTTATTCATTCAAGCATAAATTTGCCTTTCTTGTTTTATTTATTCGCCCTGGAATTCGTAACATTTTTATTACATTGTGGTAGGTGGTGGCGACCATCATCTACTCACTTGATGTAGTGCTACTACTCTTTCCTTAGCCTTTATCATTCTTTTTCTGTGCCTGTCCTCCTCTCTTCCTGTTTCTCCCATCTTTCCTGTCACTTCTTATTGCTTTTCTTTCCTTTACAGGTGGCTTTTTCACTGAGTGACAAGCCAAATGGTTTCCTGTAAGCCAAGAAACCATTTACAACGGTGGGTGGTAACCATATAACCAAACGATACGTGCTCCCTACGTGTCAACAAGTGGGTTGGTGGAGGGTTAGTGCCCCTCCCCGTAAAACAAATAACTCAAAGTCAAATGGCCACCCATTACAGGATTATTGCGTCTGGCAATAGATAGATACTGTAGATAGACGTTAAACTCTACTCTGGAAAGGAGGAAAAAGTTTAAAGACCTTCATTTATTATGTCGAATTAAGAAAAAAAAAATGCTAACATGAAATCCCAGCATTAACAAATTGTTTTCTGCCAGCAATGATAAATTAAATACTACCGTAAAATAACGAAAAGATTTATATTAAGAATTTGTAGCCAAACCTGACATTCAAGACACCCTAGTCTTATAGACTTTCTTGGATGCTATTCATAGCAAATATTACACTACGAGAGTAAGGGAAGGTTGATATGTGAATACGTTTGTTGAGGTTTTTGCACATACATATATTGATTTCCTTTTTCCCAGAAGACAGACACAAGACTACATAGTAAAAGCCGCAGTGTTGGATACTTGTGTAGAACCAGAATGATGGCTGCCGCTATCATGGTTATTTGACGTCACACTTCGATCCTTCTAATGTCATTATTAGAAACTATTAGAACAAAAATTTTACACGGAACCACTGAAGAATGTAGTGCCACGTTAGATATTAAAGAACTGACTGCATCATAAGCGGTTATTGTTATAAATTGATCTGTAGTAGCATCTGCATATCTTTTTCTTTCCTGTCTCGTGTGTGTGTGTGTGTGTGTGTGTGTACGAGATTGCGGATCCGATTTACATATATCTCTTGCTACTTGAGCGAGTTTTGTGTCTCCTCAGAGGGTCGTGTGGAATATATGAATCCGACCTCTCCCATCCTCCCCCCACCTCCTTCCAACCCTCCCTCACCCCCTGTCCATCCATTTTCTGCCCCCTCCTCAAATTCTTCCCTCATATCTCTCCTACCCTGCCACTGTTCGCTTCCCATTCCCACTTCCTTTGTACTCCTTTGTACTTCTTTCCTTAGCTCTCCCCCTCTTACATCCGTCCCCGCCTGTCTCTCACCCTTCCCCTCCCCTACCCATTCTCATCCTCTCCCTTTCCCCTCCCCACTTTCATCTGTCTTACGGGTCTTCTACCTTTCCCTCATCCATCACTCTCCTTTTCCCTATATTCACCCTTCCTTCTTCCTTTCTCCTTTCCCATTCATTCCCCACATCTTTCTTTCCCTCTCCCCTCCCACTCTTTCTCCCTCTCACTTCCTCTCCGTCTCCCCTCTCCCCTCCCACTCTTTCTGTCTCTCACTCCCTAGCCCTTTCCCGTTTGTCCTCCCACTGTCTGCCTTCGTACCCTTTTTCCTCCCATCATCACACCCTTCAATCCTCCTCCGCTATCTTCTCTCCCCTATCCCCTTCTCCATCCTATTTATTTCTCCCTTTCTCTCCCATTCTATATTCCTCAACCCTCTCTTCCCAGTTCCTTTCTCCTTCACCTCCCCTTCTCCCTTTCTTCCTCCCTCCTTCCTCCCATCACTCCCTGCCCTCCTTCCTCCCATCACTCCCTGCCCTCCCCCCTCTCCCCCAGGTAAGCATTGCACTCTAAGGGGAAATTTACGTCTTTGGTCTTCCTATCTATCGGTCTGAAAATATACGGTGCCCAAAATCCGCCCTACCCCCTTCCCCCATTTACCCCCACTCTTACCAAACCTCTATCCCTCCCTCCCTCCCCCCTTCAGCCTCTCCCTCTTCATCTTACCTTCCCTTCACCCTTCCACTCCAGTTGCCACTCCCATATTACCCCCTACCCCCAGTCCCTCTTTCCTTTCACCCCCCCCCCACCTCGAGCTCCTCCTCCCTTCATCCTTTCCCTCATTCCCTCCACTCCCCACACCAGCCCCTCACCCCATTCACTCCCAACTGCTTTTCCCCTCGCCCACCACCCCCAGCTCTCTCGCTCTTCATCTTACATCTTTCATTCTTCATTCCACTTCCATCACCCTCCACCTGCCTCCCACAGCCCTTTCAACCCTCCCCTAATTTCACTCTCCACTTAATTCCCCCCCTCCAATTATTCTCCACCTTCAAACACATCCATTTACTAAGTGCTGGAAGTGTGGGGTGGGGAGAGACAAATGAAGAAAAGTTGAGGGTGAGGGATAGTCAGTTGGAGTTCACTGACTTCTTATCAGACAAAACCTTTCAGCCCACAGAAAACCCACGATAGCGAAAGATGCCTGCCTCTAACACTTTGGACGAGGATGGGCACCTCGTGGGAATAACTTTTTTTTTTTTTTTTTTTAGCTCGACGATACCCAGCACAATTAGAGGATAACCCAGACACAGAATTATTTACTCATTCGCGTGACATTTTCGGGTTTTTTATTCCTGCTTCTCCTAAACGATTTTATTTAGTTTGTCAGGGTATTGATTATCAAGTAAGCAGATACAGAGTGTTTTAGGAGATGCGTGAGAAATCTTAGGTTAGTCTGTTTAATATTCAGTACGAACACGTCATCTAGGGTGTAATTCTCAACTTTTGCAGAGAGAGAATTATTGATGACCTCAAGGGTTGCATAGTGATACGCCCATAAAGTCCTCAGTACTTCTAGATTTGTAACTGATTAGAAAAATGGTAGTTGATGATATATATATTTTTTCTTGCTCAAAAGTATGATAAGAGTAATCCATAATGCGTCTCAAAAAGATCCTAGGACATCCTGTATGGGCTTCAGTAAACTCTTCACTATAACGCGTCTCCCGTAAGATTAATAAAATCGTCTGTTTATAACAATAATGAAATAAAAAGACATCGCCTCCCGACGACACCTGAAGAACGGCTTCTCTTCGTCGGGGGAGGGGGAGAGGTTAAAAACTTCCCATCAACCTTGAAGTCTGGGATACTTTTTCATTAATTTCAATTTTTCAATGAGATTGCGCAGTTTTTGCTTCATTCTTGTTACCTTGAGATAGTTTTGGCATATTGAGGGTAGTCTCTGAAGAAGGTAATCAGTGCTGTATCTATCCCTTCCAGTTCTGAGAGGCCCTACTGTTATGCATAAGACCATCTAAAGACAGCCATAATGGAATGAGAATGACGTACGTGTGAAAATGCTAATGGGTGATGGTGGTTGGTCGTTGCGAGAAACCGGAGTATCTAGACTGCAAGTTCGTTATTACAGAAGGCAAAAGGCCGTGTTTTAGGTGAATTAGACGCTGTAGTTACCGGTGGCCATGTGACTCACGAAGGCGAGTTTTTCACCCAGAAGACCATCGATAACTGAAGCTTCTTAACAACTGATTACTGGACCCATCTTGATATCCCATTCGTCACTCTAATTAGTATACGAATAACCTTAAAATTTCTCACACGTTCTTTGTGACACCCCATATACTGTGATAACGTGTTTTTCGTTGCCGCCAACTGTTTAGATTGAAAGCAAGAAGGACCACTGATATTGAGAGAAGTAAGACTAACAAGACTAAACTAAAAGAGAAGTTATCATAGAGACGAGGGGAAAAAAAAAAAGTGGCGTTTCGGATCTCTCTCTCTCTCTCTCTCTCTCTCTCTCTCTCTCTCTCTCTCTCTCTCTCTCTCTCTCTCTCAACAAACCCACTAACACCGGAAAAAACGCCAAGGCATCATCACGTTGATTATCATAACCCAATTTTCCCTGGACAGAAGGGTAGAGCGATGCGGAGCACGGTTCTTTGATCTTACTGGGACAAAAGTGAGAGAAGAGGAAAACAATAGGTTATGTTGGTAGCTTTATCTTTTTTCATTGCCGAACTTGGCATAGGATGAGTTTTAGTTGTTTATTTTTATCCAGAATGCTTACAGTGTGCTAAAAGACGAGCCAAGAATAGCTAAGAAACGAGCACCAAATGAGATCTGATCTGTACTAGTCTGAAGGGCAAGACTGCATGGAGTAACCGCGCAAGGTAAAATATATTGGACTGAAGGGCAGGATTGCCTATATTAGCCTGAAAGGCAGAGTTACATACAATACTTTGAAGGGCAACGTTACATATTGTATAATAGCCTGAAAGAGAGAAACACATATAATAGTCTGAAGAACAAGATTTCTTATCATTACCTGCAAAGCAAATTGCACTGAAGACCTGAAGGGCAAAACTGTGTGTAATTGCCCGTAAAACAGAAATAATAGCCTGATAGGGTGAACAAGCTGAAGTTATCAAAATAATATCTTCGTTTACGAGTAAGCCACTCAGAAGCCCATCTTTCTACTGGGATGGCTCAGATTGTGCCCTCTATCCTCAGGCGCCACTTATATATCGGTATTATGGTATGGCCCCGACTATAAGCTGGGGATGTTCCGGGTGTTGATAGAGTGTTGGAAAGCAGGGGTGATCATGAGAAACTGGTGATGAAAGTGGCTGAGAATGACAAGGTAGTTCATAGGGATAATGACGAGGACAAAGGGAAAGGACACATATGAAAGTGAAGGGGACAGGTGTTGCTGTTTCGTTCCAGAGCTTGGGTGCTTGTGGAGGGACGTCTGGGGTCTGCGGATTGTTGGATTGCTGGAAGATGACCCGAGATGGAATAAATGCTGGAAGATAACAGAGGATTGAAGGAAATGCTGATGAATGATCGGTGGTAGTTTTGTTACTGGGCTGAGGTCTGGAGCAGGTAGAGGTGGATGTTTTTTCCTTCTTTTTAATTAAGAATGCTTGGGTTAGACTTGTTAATCGTACCCATCATACCGGGAAATGCAGTTACGTAGGACCCGTGGCTTATTAATTATTCAAATTATATACATTGAATCATTTTGTCTGGTTGTGCTGTACGTAGTGTATACTGCAGAACCAGTCCCCTCCCCTGCACGTCATGTACTGTAAAGGGTAAGAGACAACTAGCCCTCAAGCTCCTATGACTCACTCGGATAAAAAAAAAAAAAAATCTGGCTTTGCTGTAATTAAACATTAAAATTCTCTCGTCTTTGAAACAGTACCCCTGGACCCCCCTTAAGAGTTCTCCCTCGGCCACTCCCAAATTAGGCATGGTCACCCCTTGGCCACCCCATTTTTAAAACCGTATCAAACTACATGTCAAAAAACAGCAAATAAATAATAGAGAAAAATAAAGAAGTAAATATTCCTTATGTTTTTGCGGCTGTTTTGCGAGCCAGGACCTGTCCCTCTGAAGCTTGCTGCAGGGTGGGGAGGAGGAGGGGGGGGGAATAAAGGCCGGAGGGGGTTCTGGCAGCCCCGGGACAGCCTCATAAATTGGATAATCCGGCCGGGATATGAATTTTCATGAGGTTCCTCCAGGCGGTGGCTCCGGTCAGGATGGAGGGGGGGAGGGATGCAAACACAAGCAAAGGACCCATACATTATGCTGGAAAAACATAAATAGGAGAAAAAGTAGAAAAGCAGGTAACACAGTAAATAATATGAATAAATAAAAGTAAAAATAAAAGACAGGGTGGCTTACTGCCGATTTATTCGAAGTAGTGAATGTTAAAAAAAAAAAAAAGTAATGAGAGAGAGAGAGAGAGAGAGAGAGAGAGAGAGAGAGAGAGAGAGAGAGAGAGAGAGAGAGTGATTGTGAATATATAATCGTTTCGTACGGTAATAGACAAACAGACAGACAAGCAGACAATAAGTATGTTGCTAGTATGTGAGTAGGACATTTTAACTGTAGTTGGGTAGAAAACGGTATGTCAGACACGATCAAAAGAGATATATAATTAATTTGATTATTAAGAGTGGGACATTATATTTATAGTTAAGTAGAACGGCTATAACCAGAACATGATATAAATATAGGACACTATAAGTACACTAGATAAGAGAGGCTGTTGCTATAAGTTGATAAAAAGATTAGAAGGATCCGACAGTTCACAGACAGCCTGAAAAGAGAACCTGGTCATCTGGTCGTGAAGAGAAAATAACATACGAACAGTCTATAAAAAAGTAATAAATGGACAGGCTATGAAAGAACATACCGGTACTTAATAAATAGGCCGTGACAACATAACACAGTAAACAAGCAGCCAATAATATAAAAAAGCAGAAAAAAAATAGAGGCTGAGACAAAAAGGATAAAAAAATAAAAATACTGTAATAGATAAACAGGCTATAGAAGAGAAAATTTACAGACTTTAAATAGGACTCGATCATACCTAATATCTTAAGCCTCTTCCCAATAACCTCATTATCTGCTGCTTAAGTCTATAATTACCCTAGGCTGCCTCTCATCCCGTATAATGAGCTGTTAGGGAGCCATTAGCAAGGGACAAACACCTTATTAGTTCATTTGTAACGGCGATATTTTTCCTTTGTTTTCAGGTAAGGAGCCGAAGCGAAAGAGGGAACCGAAAGGGGAAGCTTGAGATCGGGTTGTGTGTTCCCGATTCGACGACTGAAGAGGTTAGAAAAGGGTTGTGTTTGTTACTTATTTTTTCACAGCCTTCTAGTACTTTTTGTCAACTTTCTTTTTCATGTATACTTTATTTAATCAGCTTATTTTATTGTATTTTTTATCCGCTTATTTTTTATTTTTTTCATCCATTATTTTTCTTCGGCCTTAATATATTACAGCCATAAGGCGACTCTGTCCACTTTTTTCTGCAGTTATTTTTAAGCTTTCTTTTTCAAACTGTTTCTTTCCCTCATCATTTCACATTATTTCCTCATTTCCTCTCACTGCCATCATACTATTTCACTTTCATTTACTGGCCCGTTATTTTCCTTCGTAACCACCTCATTTGTTTGAATTTTGCCTCGTGTCTGCCTTAGGCTACTTTCGATATTCTTTACACGCCTCCCACATTTCCTGCAAATAACTCCCTCAGTTTCCCATCATTTCCTTTTTTAATCCTTACTTCTCTCATTTCCCCATTTTTCTATCATTTCCTATTCATTTCCCGTTTTTCCCCCAGTTCTCATATCCCTCCAATTTCCCTCAGTTTCTCTTCCTTTCTCAGTCGTTTGCTCATTCCCGTGGTATCGTTCTCATTATTTTACTCCATTCACCTCATTAAAACCCCAGTCACAGGTGCGTATTTTGAGGCCACGGATGAGCTACGTGTGAAGTACGTGGACATATGTGGGGTAATACCTATCTCATTCTTGGTAAATCGCAACGGTTACCTGAACATACGCGGAAATACCTGGCCATGCATGGGCATACGGCAGGGGGTTAAGTAAATGTTACCTTGTTTAAAATCTACGTGGGGGTGGCCACGTAAAAGTACATACGCAACGGTTGTGTAATAATACGCAGCTAGGCTAAGTCGGGACCATACCTAACTCATGCGGGGTACTGCTCAAGGTATGGGTTAGCCATTCTTATCCATACGTGGCTTATCTTGCGTTTTTTGTTGTAGCTATACCCTGCTATGCCTATTTGACCTCCTCGTATAGCCACTAATAAAAATGCCACGTACACAACCACGCATGGCCACGATTTTTTTAATTTCTTATACGTGGTCATACGTGCCTAGACGTGTCATTTTTATACCTACGTGTGACTAGGGTTTAGCCACGCACCTTCCGTCAGTATTTTAGCTCCCCCGGTCCCCCCCCCTCCATCCTCTCTTTCTCTCTCTCTCTCTCTCTCTCTCTCTCTCTCTCTCTCTCTCTCTCTCTCTCTCTCATTTCCTTCTCTTTTTCCTTACAGTTCCTTCATTTTTTAATTTGGTTTGCATCTCCAGTTTTTCATTTTTACTCGTATTATCCTCCTTTTTACCTTAACCATATTTTCATTTTTCCCCAGTTCACTTCACTGTCCTTATTATTTTATCTTCTTCACTTCAGCGTCTTTAGCTTGGTCTCATGTCTCAATTTTCGCCTTATTTATCATCTCCGCAGTTTCCCCTTTCGTCCACCTCTCCTTTATTCTCTTCCTTCGCCTCTCATTTACTCCTTCATCTCAATTTTCATCTCTCCATTTTACCCCTTATTTTTTCCATTTATCTTCTTCATGTGATCCTCCTCACTTTTTTTTTGTAATTGTCCCCTCTTTCTTTTCCCCTTTCATTTCATTCCTCACTCTCCCCTCTATTTACGTTTCTTCATTTTCCCCTCATCCTCTTGCCTTCAACATCCATGCTTCCCATCGTCGTCTTCACCTCCTCTTTATTGTCGCATCATCTTCCCCTCTTCCTCTTTATTTACCCCTCCCCTTCTTCATTTCTCCCTCATTTTTTCAGCAGTTTTCTCCCTCATTTTCTTTTCTTTTCCTTCCCCTTATACCCCAACTTCCCTGAATTTCCCTCATTCTTCAGTTTTCCATCTTTTTTTTTCTCATTCCACCTCATCACTCTATTTCTTCTCCTTATACTACCGCATTTCCCTGTTCATTCCCTTCATTCTTCCTTATCTCCTCCTTCATTCCTTTCATATTACCACCTCTCCCCTTCATTTCCTTCATTCTACCTCTCTCCCCCTTCATTCCCCGCATCCACTTCATCACTCCACCATTTCCTCATGTCCCCCTTCGTTTATCTAATTGTACCTCATCTCCCCCTTCATTCCCCCCATCCACTTCATCACCCCTTCATTTCCTCCAGTCCCTCTTCATTGCTCTCCCTCTTCATCATCATCTCACTTCATTCCCCACATTCTGCCTCATCTCCCACTTCATTTCCCAATTCTTCCTTAATCTCCCTTTCATTTTCCTCTCATTTCCCCTCGGCACGGTTATGAGGCATCGCTGGCAACTGCAGGTGGAATCACAACCGTCAGCTTTCAAGTTAAGGACCAAAAAATGCTTGATTGAATATTGAAGATCTTGCTAACGAGAGAGAGAGAGAGAGAGAGAGAGAGAGAGAGAGAGAGAGAGAGAAAGAGAGAGAGAGAGAGAGAGAGAGAGAGAGAGAGAGACTTATTAAAAATGAATAAGTTTCGAGCCTGGAAGCGAGAGAGAGAGAGAGAGAGAGAGAGAGAGAGAGAGAGAGAGAGAGAGAGAGAGATCCTCCTTCCCTTCCAGTTCTCATGGTAACACCACACACTTCACCAGTCAACCACCTCATACCCTATTCAACATACTCACTCCGCCGTCTGTCTTGCTCTCCCTAGTGGAAGGAAAGTTTCAACGGGGACATCGAGAGAGAGAGAGAGAGAGAGAGAGAGAGAGAGAGAGAGAGAGAGAGAGAAGAGGGGGAGACCATTATCTGTGGAGTTTTATGACATTACTAGTAACTAATCTGAATAAAGAACAAAATTCTCTCTCTCTCTCTCTCTCTCTCTCTCTCTCTCTCTCTCTCTCTCTCTCTCTCTCTCTCGTGCTAAAATATACTGTACCAACTCTCATTCCGTACACAGGATGAGCAAAAAGTACAGGGAAAAAAAAGTTAATTTGCTGTCCCGAGTAAGCAGAAAAAAAGGAATTGGGTGTCAAGTCACACGAATTTTCAGATAGGTTGAAAAGTTTATTCGTTGGCTCGCTCCTGTTGCACGAAAAAATAATTGGAAGACATTAATTCAGCGTCAAGTTTTTCTATGTTTATTTAAGCAGGCTAGATCGTATGTAAATAAAAGTGAAAAGAATAAAATGTGGAGTTTTAGGTCACTGGTGTAGTGTTTTATGTAGGAAGGTATAAAGGAATGATTGGGGAATATAAGGGGACGAAGAGAGAGAGAGAGAGAGAGAGCGAAGGACTCATCTTCATTAGCCCGCCCTTGGATCGACACCCTTTTTGTTTGGCACTTCCCTTCACTTGATTACAACCAGAAGACGTTTTTCCCCATTTTCTTTTTCTTATTTCTTTTCTTTCGGGTCTGCAGGCTCGAGGGAAGGGCGTGGCGGGGGAGGAAGATCGGGAGGAAGAGAAGATGGAGAGGAAAGAAGGGAGGAATGAAAGAGGAGGGACGGCGGATAGGGAAGACGGGAAAGAAAGAGGAGGGAAACAGGGAAGGGGAGAAATGTAGACTTGAAAAAATGGATGGGAAGAGGATAGAGAATAGATAAAGGAAGAAAGGATAAGGGAAAGAGAATAGTGGAAAAGGTATGAACGAATGAATGAATGAATGAATGAATGAGGGAAGAAGAAGAAAAGGAGAGGAAGGAAGGAAGGGAGCAAAAGAGGAACAGAAGGAAGATGAAAGATGAGAAGGAGAAAGGAAGGGACGGAGGATGAGAGGAAGAGGATAGGGGAGGATGGAATGAAGGGAAGATGGAGGAAAAAAGAAAAGTGTGAAGGAGGAAACGGGAAGGGAGGAGGAGAAAGACGAGTATTGAAGGAAAGAAGGACGGAAGGAGAGAGAGGGAAGGACGTCAAAGGACAGGGGATAAGGAAGGAAGGCAAAGGAAGAAAGATGATATGGAGAAAAGACGATAAGGAGAAAGAGAAGAAAGAAGAAGCAAGGGAGAAAGAGAGGAAGGAAAAAGGGAGGAACGGAGAAAAGGAGGAAGGAATTTAGATAAAGGAGGCAGGAAGGAAAGCAGTAAGATGGACGGGAGCAAGAAAGAGGAGGAAGGAAAAAAGGAGGGACGTTAGAGAGGATAACACGGAAGGAAGGATGGAAAATAATAGAGGAGGAAACGAAGCAGGGGACGAATGATTGAAAGAAGTAATGGAGGTGGGAAGGAAGCAAGAAAAGAAAGAAGGAAGGAGGAGAGGGATGATAGGAAGGAAGGAACGATGAACCAAAGTAAAGAAAGAAGTATGGGACAAAAGAATGGTGAAGGGAAGGAAAGAAGGAAGGAAAAAAGAAGGAGTGGAGGAGAAAGATGAAGAGGTGAAAACTCTGGGTGGCAGTCCAAAACTCTCTCTCTCTCTCTCTCTCTCTCCATTATATTATATGTATGCACATGTATATCTGACAGACTTGTCTTCCGTGGGTATTATAAATTTGTGTTACACCCGTGCCAGACACACTGACCATTTCCAGCTTTAATTGCTCTGATTGTTCGCAATATATTTCATCATCGGTATACAACTTTTAGCCCTTCAACATTCAGTATGCTTTTAATTATTTCTACCTTCCGACTTTGAGATTGTTTTTTGCTGCCTTTCTGACTTCGTTATATATATATATATATATATATATATATATATATATATATATATATATATATATATATATCCATCATCCAATCCTACGTTGCCCCATAAGGAGTGTAGAAGCCCGGGGTTAAGCAATTTGGTCCTGACATATTTTAAGATGAGAGTGACCAGCCTCATTCATCCCTGAATGGCATTACGTGAGCAATAACCCCAACCTCCCCTTGGATATAAACCTTCACAGGCTCAATCCGATTGAAGCACTGTAATTACCCACTAAACCACCAAGCGCCATAATTTGGTTAAATGGTTACCACTCAGCGTAGCAAACGGTTTCGTAGTGTACAGGAAACTATTAGGCTTGTCACTCAGTGTAGAGTCACCCATAGGCAGAAGGAAGAGGAAAGAATGAAGGAAAGAAAGACAAAAGAGGGAATGTAAAGTCTCCCGTAGGCAGAAGGACGAGGAAAGAATGAAGTAAAGAAAGACAGACGGAAGGAAGGAATGGAGGGAGGAGAGGAAAGGGCAGACACCCGAGAGCAGCAGTACATCGAGTGAGTGGATGGTGAGCGCCCCCACCTACCACTTATATATATATATATATATATATATATATATATATATATATATATATATATATATATATATATATGTACAATATATAGGTAGGTAGATAGATAGATAGATAGATGGTTTTAATACTCACAGTTTTCCTCAAATAACCAAAACTTTATTACACATCATCTGAGATACACGGTTTGTGCAACAGCTTCAGAAAGTTTTAGAATAATAAATTTCAGGTATAATAAAAAATTTTTCCTTAGATTTTTAATTACTAAATTCACCACAGCACAACGACAACTTGTTCTGTACTTTATTCCCGCTGCTGCCAAATGAGGAATTTAGTTCAGGTCTTGAGAGGAGCGCAATTAGGCTCAAAAATTAATTAAACCTTCAGCACAAGAGACCTTTCCAAAGTTAACTAAGATTGCCTTGAGGTGACATGAATATAATACGTTGCAAATAGGCTAAAATTAGAGAAATGGATGGATGAAGTATACATGCATGAGGATGCCTATGACAAGGGTGGGATGACTGGTGGAATGACTATCCCGAAAGTGTGCTGTGTTGCAGCATACATATAAAGAAAAATACGAATGTGTAGTTGGTTTTGCTTGTGAAATGGAACCGGGATTTAGAAGGCTTGAACAGCGTATATGTGCAGTCCATTTCACTGGACATATTGTTTGACGGTTCCCATTCGTTTTTGTTTTCTTTCTTGTTTTTGGATCCTGCTTTAGGCAAACTTTCAAATGGAAAACATGATAAGGGTGAGCTGAATGATAATGGTGATGATAATACTTAGTCATATTAAACAAAGGAAAATAATCCTGCAGTAAGCATAATTTATACAAAAATAATAAAACAGTCTAGAGGGCCATACTGAGTTTAGTAATTACAAATTTGCACAAAAAACTTTGACTCATGAATGTCAGCCAAAGTTTACTGGTTGACCCCCAGACTTACGACGCCAGATTCTATATTTTCATTTTTGCTAATTTCAGTCAACTTTTTAGACAAGAATTATAAGCGTTCTCTTGTACTCCAGCTAATACCAGATACCTTCAATTAGCAAGAGTCCACCAGAACCACTCCTACCTGTTAGTTGTTAGCCTGTGCCATCCAATTCCAGCAAGTTTCTAGGTTTGTTTCTCTGCCCCTTCCTCCCATTTCATCTCTGGTTTACCACAAATTTATTCTGGTTGTCCCATTTTCTCTGTTCTGTGGAGGATGTGAACTTCTCACTTAATCTTTTGTTGTTTGTTGGTCTGTGTGTTTGTCTTTGTACTTCCGTCTGTTACCCTATCCAAGAATCGCTTTTTTTTCTCTCTCTCTCTTCATGTGGCAGTTTAACATAATCTTTTCCATTCCCATGTAGGCAAGTGTAGGTTTACGTTCCAGTGATTTTCTCACACTCCAGAATCCCAGTCCATTAGTTAGAACAGGAGGGACACACTGATTATATAACCTTCTTTTGAAGTAACATCAGATCTAGCCTTCATATTGTTTCTTTGTTTACCAAATTCCGTCCATCCCATTTCAGTTCTTTGATTTTGATTTAAGAACTGAGTCTCTGAACTGCCTGCCCTAAACATATGTATTCTTCAGCACATTCTAGATTTTAGCCGATGGACCCGAAAATATTAAAGATAACTTTCATCTTCAAGCCTTCTTATAGAACCTCTCCTTAGTTCAGCTATCGTAACTTGAGATAAGAAGTTAACTGACAAGTGAAGGGGTTCTTGAAGTTTTACGCCACACAAAAGTATCTTTGTTGACAATAACGAAATACCAATAGCATCACCGAAATTAAGGCTTTAATGATGTAAGAAGCAAGGTAATATTCAGTCCCTTTCTATCTATCTGTCCGTCTCTGCCAGGAAGGGACGGACTCGCGGGAACGCAAATTGACATCCCGACCAGCTGGCACACACACTCCCATGTAAAGTCTTAATGAGTCCTCCTGTCTCCTCCTGACTTTTCGAGGTCACTTCACCCAAGGTTCAACTTGATGCAATAGGATAGATAGATAGATAGACAGATAGATAGATGATAGATTTCAGATACAGCCAGATAAAGTTCAGCTTCACGTCTGGATTTAATACCCCGTCTCAGGCCCCATACACGATCAAGCAGCCCGGGAAGAACCCTCTGTAATCCAGTCTCCTTAAGCCGGTCCAGGGCGTGGGAGAGGAGAGGAGAGGAGAGGAGAGGAGAGAAGAGAAGAGAAGAGGAGAGGAGAGGAGAGGGGAGGGGAGGGGAGGGGAGGGGAGAGGAGAGGAGAGGAGAGGAGAGAAGAGAAGAGGAGAGGGGAGGGGAGGGGAGGGGAGGGGAGGGGAGGGGAGGGGAGAGGAGAGGAGAGGAGAGGAGAGGAGAAGGGAGAAGAGGGGAGGGGGAGGGGAGGGGAGGAAATGAAAAGAAAGTAAGTGAAAGGAGTGGAGAAGAGAGGAAAGGAAATGAGAGAAGATGAGGAGAGGAGAGGGGAAGAAAGGAAAAGAGAGGAGAGGAGAGGTAAGGAGATTACTGTCGAAAAGGGACCAAGAGAGAAGCTGATTAGAGGGGAGAAGAAGAAGAAGAAGAAGAAGAAGAAGAGAGAGAGGGAGAGGGATGAGAGTGAGAAGGATGACAAAGGAAAGTGAATTAAGTGAGGGAAGAAAGGCGCAAGATCCTGTCAGGGAGCAAGAGAGAGAGAGAGAGAGAGAGAGAGAGAGAGAAAGACTGTGTCCGTGTGTGTGTGTGTGTGTGTGTGTGTGTGTGTGTGTGTGTGCGTGTGTGCGCGTGTGCGCGTGTGCGCGTGTGTGTGCGCGCGCGCGCGCGTTCTTGGAAAGAGATGCGAGAAATGAATAGAAATGGGAGAAAAAGAGGATGTGAGACAGATAGACAGACAGAAACGAGACGAGAGACAGCGGAGGCTTAACAGAGACATGGAAGGAAGCAGAATGGATTATGGCGTTGTCTCTTAGGATGATGATGATGATGATGATGATGATAAGGAGGAGGAGGAGGAGGAGGAGGAGAGTGGAAGATGAGAAAGACAGAAAAACAATATTGTGAGGAAGAGGAGGAGAAGCAGGTGGAGGAGGAGAAAGGTCAGTGGAAGATATTTACGATGATGATGATGATGGTGGTGGTGGTGGTGGTGGATGTTTCGTAGCTTAAGAATAGATAAATAGACAGAAGGATAGATAGACTGATGGAGAGGGAGACGGACAGAGAGGCAGACAAAAGATAAGTATGAAGAGCAAAGAGATAACATATTTTCAGCAGATAGCATTAAAGGCATTGATAGGAGGATAGATAAACAGATATAGACGGACTTTCTCGTGTTAGATTGATAGACAGCACTTATTCCTCCTACTCTGCCTCTTCCTCTTCCATTTTATTCTTATTTTCTCTTCCTCTGTCCTCCTCCTCCTCCCCTCTCCTCCTCCTCCCCCTCCTCCTCCTCCCCCCTCCTCCTCCTCCTCCTCCTCCTTCTGACCTTTCACAGCCTCCCAAATCTTGTTAGTGAATGTAGAACGGAAGGAGGAGGAAGAGGAGGGAAGTGATAGGGGAAGAAAAGAGGGGAAGGGAGGGAAGCAGAGGGGGAGGAAGGAAGCAGAGGGAGGGGGGGGGGCAGATGAGAGAATCAGTGAGGAGCAAAAGTAAGGGAAGGGGGAGTAAGGTGAACGATGAAGGAAGGGAAAGGAAAGAGAGAAACTGAATCAAAGTGAAAGAGAGTGAGGAGGAGGGGTGAGGGGAGAAAAGACCAGAGTGAAGGGGGAAATGGGGGTAAGGAGAGGAGGACGGGGAGGGAAGATCCGAGGGAAAAGGGAGATAGGGGTAAGGGGAGGGGGAGGGGAGATGGGGTGAGGGGAGATAGGGTTTGAGGGTTGACAGGGTATAGGGAGACAGGGGTGAAGGATGGTTAGGATAGAAGGGGTGAGGGGGGAGAGAGAACGAGGGGAGAAAGGCGTGAGGGGAGATACGGTGGAGGAGGATGGGATGGGGAAGATAAGGAGTGAGGGGAGGAGGAGGAGAGATAGGGGTGAGAGAATGTGGAGTGTGGAGAGTTAAGGGTGAGGGGAGAGGGTGAAATGAGAGAAATCCGTGGGGGAGGGGAGACAGTGGGCAAGAGGAAGGGTCGAGGATGGATGGGATATAGGAAAGAGGATGAGAAGGGGATGAGGGGAGAAAATAGTCGAATGAATAGGAGATAGGTGTGAGGGGATGAGGATGAGAGAAGCGGAGAGAGAAGATGGGGGGGGGAGAGAAGAAAAGGAGGGATGGAGAGAGAGAGAGAGAGAGAGAGAGAAACCCGAGTGAAGGAGAGTGGGAAGTGAGGGGAGAGGAGAACCGAGGGAGAAGGGAGGCGAGGGTGAGGGGGAGAGGCTAATCGCGTTGCCAACTACGTAATGAGGTTGTTTACAGCGCTGAGGGTAATTTGGCGGGTGGGTAACTGGGTAACTCACTCCCCCCGGTTACCACCAGCGCTAAAATGCTTAAAGAATTCTGGGGCCGGTCTTTTAGACTAGCCTCCCCCCCCCCTTCCCCACTCCTGCCAATTTCTCACTAGCCAATTTTATTTCTTTGCAATTATCTATCTATTTATCTATCAATCAATCTATCTATATCTTTATCTATATCCATATCGATCTATCTATCTATCTACCCATCTGTCTGTCTGTCTGTCTCTCTCTCTCTCTCTCTCTCTCTTTCTCTTTATCTATCTATCTATCTATCTATCTATCTATATATATATATATATATATATATATATATATATATAAAAGAGAGAGAGAGGGAGCCTCTGTGGTACGGTGGTAAAGTGTGCTTTTTCGTACACTGAAGAACGAGGGTTCGCGCTCCGCCAGGTTAATAAACTTTGGGAGCGTTCTTCTGGCCACGTAACGCTTTGGCGGACATCAGGGGTGATGTGGTTGAACCAGTGTCCCATACTATAAAGTATGCTTGCACCTAGTCGGCTTGCGCGGGCCAATTACACTTGGTTCACAGACTACACATACGTCCAAAGCCACTCCAACACAACAATTACACTTGCAAGCACTTCTCACCCTACATACAATCTATACTTGACAGCGTAAGCCACTTGATAGACACATTGGCTGTATCGTCCCCACTTCGGTAGGGATAGGCCGGTCCTGCAGTGGATACTCAAACGGCTGATGATGATGATGATGATGATATGAGAGAGAGAGAGAGAGAGAGAGAGAGAGAGAGAGAGAGAGAGAGAGAGAGGAATAAGATAAGACAGGGATAACGTGAGTCAAGGGAGAGGGGAGACTTGATGGCAGAAAGCGACAGTAGAGGGAAGAAGAGGAAGAAGAAGAAGAGGAGGAGGAGGAGGAGGAGGAGAAGGGGGGGGAGGAGGAGGAAGAGGCGAGAGGAAAAAAGCAAAACATGGAAAACTAAAAAGATGGTGTGAGGTTGGAGAGGAGGTAAAGAATAAGAGGAGGAAGAAGAATGTATAAAAGAGCATAATTAAGAAGAATAAGGAGAGGAGGAGGAAGAGAGGAGGAGAGAGAAAGGAGGAAAAAAGGAAAGCTGGAGAGATTAAGAAAAGCGTGAGAAGGGAGAGGGATGGAGAGGAAGAAGGGAGAGGTCTTAATGCTGAATGGTAAGGAGAGGGAGAGAGTCGTGAGGGGATTAAGGAAGTGAGAGAGAGAGAGAGAGGGAGAGAGAGAGAGAGAAGGGATGAGGGCAGGAAGTAGGGGAGACTTTGAAGAAACCTAAAGTGAACATACATGTTAATCAGGGCCAGCTTGGGGAGGAGGAGCAGGAGGAGGAGCAGGATGGAAGGAACGAAATAAGGAGCATACAAGAGAATGTCCAGGTGTAACAGTGTAAATAAATCTCTAAGGAAAAGATGAAACGAAGCCTCCCCTGCCACTGGAATACATATCAAGGCCATGCGAGGAATACAAGAGGGAGAGCGGCTTGTGGTGGCGGGAGTGAGAGGAGATGGGAAATGTGATGGAGAGACTTCGGGGGCGTTTTTGTCGCGGTCACGATGGATGACTGCTGGAGTTAGTCGTCTGGCAAGAGATAGATGGATAGATAGATAGCTAGGTAGATAGGTAAGGAGACAAACAGATAGACAAATCAAAAGACTGATACAGCGATGACTGCATAGACTGATTTACAGGGAGATATAACCGTGTGTGTGTGTGTGTGTGTGTGTGTGTGTGTGTGTGTGTGTGTGTGTGTGTGAGAGAGAGAGAGAGAGAGTGAGAGAGGTGGGGGGGGGGACTGCTTCTGTCTGTCAAACGAAGCGACACAGCAGCAGAAAATACCACAGCAACCCACATTACGAAGTCAGGACGAAGTTTGTGGGTGTGCCAATATTGTTTTAGTTGGGGGTGGGAAAAGAAAACGGAGGCACGCAGAGACACGGACACTAGACAAACACACACACACAAACGGCGATAAACAGATATAGGAAAAACAAAACACACACACACACACACATCAGAAAATCACCGCCTTCCCCGCCACCTCCCCCACTCCCGAAAAATCAAATAGAAAATGAAAAGCAGGACTGGAAGAAAAATCTGACGCTGGTGTATCGTTTGGCGGAGGAAATTAGATTGTTGGGCGGGACGGAAGAGCCTGATGAGCTTAGTCCACGCTGGAGGAGGGGGGTGAGGAAGGGGTGTCCTGCAGGGAGCTTGCTTTCTCATGTGGCTGACGGCAGAGCTGACCAAAGAACTGAGGATTTTTTTTTCTTTTACGCTGGAATACCAAACTTTTTTTTATATTTTTTCCCTTTTTTTTATTTACTCGTTTCCCCTTCCCCCCATATTATTTATTCTTGTTTCTTCTCAGCCTGTCATTTTAGCCTATCTTGTTTTTCTTCCTGCTTCCTCATGTGGCTGAACTGGCAGGAGAGGCGACCAGTGGGATGAGGAAATATCCCTTCGTATTCTTTTTTCTTTTCTCATATTACTACTTCTTTTTATTTTTACCCTTTTTCTTCCTAGTTAAACTTCGTCCTTGCTGTGGGGTGGAGGGAGGAAAGGGGGGGTTGTAGGGGGCTTGCTTCCTTATGTGGCTGGCAACAGAAGTGACTAAAGAAATTGGGAAATATCTCTCTTATTTTCCCTTTTTTCTTGTTTATTTCATGTTTTCGTCTTTTTTTTAATCTTTCCATGCGTTTATATTTACTTAACCCTACCTCTTCATATAGTTATGTACTTCCTTTCTGTGTTGTACCGTTGGAGTTATGTGACCTTAACTTCACATACTCCAATGCTATGTACACAGATTTTAGTGTCTCAGGGGCATGGTTTTGTTAGGTGTGGGGTTTGAGGAGACCTGGATGTAACACGCCGAGGTTACAGTCCAAGAGGGGGCCGATTTTTTTTTTTTCTTCCAAGCGCTGCAAGGACATAGGGTGGTGTCCGACGGCATAATAATCTGCACTAAGCTAACCTGGCATCGGGCACTCCTACGATCCATGCCCTTAGGAGACTCAGAAAAGGCATTTAAGGAATAGCTATTACTGATTTTTACCGCGTTCTTGTAAATTCCTCACGTACACTTGGCAAAGAAAAAAATATAACAGGTGAATAACAAGGACTTCTGATTACAGCTGTGGCTTTAATCACCATCATGGCTTTACTCACCATCCATGGCATTAATCACCATCCATGGCTTTAATCATCACCGCATGCTTGGCTTATCTGCTTCTGGGATGAAGTTCTATGCAATTGTGGATTAGAAGATGGAGCTCGGATTTATTCATTCATTCATTTATTGCCAGACGCCATGTATCCCAAACGGGGTGGCCAAGGGCCGGAGGATTGTTTTCACGTGTTTTGTTTATTGTGTCATATTGCAAGACACTTAGGGTTGTATTCTGAAGTTCGTATCCCTTCCTTAGCGATTTATTCTTGTATTCTGTTAGTTGATATAATTTTGTATCTTACCTATGCAGAGTATGGTTATATCTGAATGGTTTGAACAACACGGAGTGGATGGTAAAGTATAATAAGCAAAATAAATCGCTTAGGAAGAGGTATTGGGGAGCTACCGTGGCCGACGAGAATGCGATTTATTAAGCTTATCATACCAACATATCATATATTAATTACGCAAGCCATATAGATGGCATACAGGAAAAGGTTAAGGTGTAATAAACAAAATAAATCGCAAGGAAACAGATGCCAGGTCATTTCTTTCCCCACCTAGAATATGACTGTACAGGTGGAAATGACCAAGGACATGGGATATATCTACTGGCGCCTGTAATTTCCTCTTATTTATCATTTCCCCTTTGTTATTTTTAGGGAGGTAGCTTCTCTGTTCTGCGTATCTCCTGCTGTGGGAGTGAAGTCCAGGAGAAACAGAAAAGTGGAGAGAGAGAGAGAGAGAGTGAGAGAGAGAGAGAGAGAGAGAGAGAGAGAGAGAGAGAGAGAGAGAGAAATTTCATCACAGCCCTTCCGACAAATTTATGTTGATAAGGTAACAAGATTGGGACGATTTATTAAGATTTCGTGTGATACATTGAGACGAGCCCCGCCACTAACAGGCTGCTCCCATGGCCGCCCCTCAGCTGCCCTTGTGCCGGGGAATGGGGGCTGCTGATTGCTAGGGAGGGGAAAGGGGAATTGGAGAGAGAGAGAGAGAGAGAGAGAGAGAGAGAGAGAGAGAGAGAGAAAAGGGGGGATTGAAGAGGAAGCGGGCTGATTGGTGGAGACTGGGAGGATAGAGTTGATTGGTTGATTGGAAGGGATATTAGGAGGAGAGGAAAGCTGAATGATGGAGAAAGGGATGGGGCTTTCTGGAAAAGGTGGTGGAAGGGGAGACTTTTTTTAAATGCAAGGAAGAAGGGACCAAAGGCTAGAAAGCCTGCAAAATTGTTCCCTCAAAATAAAGCTATGTAAAAAAGTAACAAAGAGCCAAATTCAAGATCGTTTATTTCGAGATGCCTGGACACACTGTGTTTACAAGGCTGGAGGTCGTAGACAGTAGGAAATACAGACAGAGAAAGACATTTCCCGAGTTGACCTGTTGCATACATGAAGGACTGGGAGTAACGGGTAACTCTAGTATAAGAGAGTTGAACAAAAAAAGGATAAGAGTTTGCTGTTAGGCGTGTGTTAACGCGCCCGGCGTAGTGGTGGAGGGATGCAAGCAGACGGTTCAAAGGAGTGACCATTGAAGCAGCGATAGAAAAGTGATAAAAATGCAACAATAAGGAGAAGAGACAGAGAGGTCAAAGGGAGCCAGTAAGAGGAGGGGCGTTAATGAGACGAAAAGCCTTTGACTCCACGTTGATGAGAAGAGCTGTACGTAGGGAGGAAGGAATTGACTGATTAAGAGGGAAGGATAGGGGAAGGGGAGATTGGGTAGAGAGGGAGGTGATTAACTGAGAAAGGGTATGGTAGGGGAATTGTTAGGAAGGGTGTTTACTGCCGAGGAGATTGGAAATGCGAGAGTTAATTGGTGGAGAGGAGGGAAGAGGGATGGAAGATGACAGGTCGAAAGAGGGGAAGAGAAGATTGAGAGGAAGGAAGGGAGGTGATTGACTGAGAGGAGTCCGAGGAGGAAGGAAGTTGACTGACGGAGAAGACAGAAGGAAACTATGACTGGTAGACAGAAAAGAGGAACTGCTTGAGTTGATTGGTGCAGAGGGGAGATGAGGGGTCTGTGAATGTGTGAGAGAAGGGAAGGAGGACTGGAAAGGAAGGGATTTGACTGATAAGGCTGAAAGAGATAACTGACTGACAGAGAAGATAAGCGATAAGTGAGACCGTTGTAGGAAAGTAAACAGGATAAGACTGATAAGTCGAGTGAAAAAGGGGAGGTTAGGGCAGAAAGGAGGACTAATAAGAAATGGAAGAATTATCTGTGCAGGATGGATGACAAGGGCAATGCAATGTAGAGTGATTTATGCTGGTGAAAGAATGTCTAGGCAGAGTTACTGATAAGAAAAAGTATTATTGGAAGGGAGATGGAAGGAAAATAAGTATGATAAGAAATTAAAAAAAAATGATTTGGGAGAACGAATGATGTGGAGGAAGATGCAAAAATGAGTAGCAATTGGGAGCAACATTGAGGGAAAAAAAAAAAGGTATATAACTGAAGAAATATGTGGAAAGCGAGATAGAATGAGATAATTAAATTAGTTTCTAAGGTGATGGGACTGGATGAAATGAATCAATGGGAAAATTAATGAAGCTGAGAGAGAGTGGATGAGATGAATGAAAGGAAGAAAGGGAATAAAGGATTGTCCTCCATTTTTCTTGGTATGCTTTCGTCCCCTTTTCTTCCTTATTTTCTTCTTACAGTGTTCTTCTTGTAGTGCTCCATTCTTCCTTCACCCTTCCTCTGTCAGACATCAACATATTTCCATCCACTGTTTTACTCCTCGTATTCTTTACCCTTCTCCTACTTCTATTGTCCTCCTTTGCCGTCTCATCTTCCTCCATATCTCCTTACACTTTCTCCTATTTTTTTTTTCTTTATCTTCTCGTACCCTTCTTCCTTCGATCTTTTTTTTTCCTTTTCAGTCCGTTTGTGTAAATGCTTAAGTACTTCATCTGACACTATCTAACTTTTCTTCCCTTGATTTTTCCTCCTCAGAATTTTTCCTTCTTCCTTGGTCTATAGTTTTATCCTTTTTTTGTATGTTCCTCCTTCTGTCATGAACGTACCACATTTTCTTCATTCCTTCATTTTTATTTCCCTTCTTCCCATAACAGTCTTGTACAAAAGGTTACCTCCAAGTCCTCTGTCGATTTCTAATATTTCACTGGCCACTTTATTTTATAATTTTTCATGTTATTCCTTGCTTCCCCTTATCTTGACTTCTTTCCTTCTCCCTCCCCTCCAGTAATAAAAACTCCTCCAGGCAAATGTGGAGAGAGAGAGAGAGAGAGAGAGAGAGAGAGAATTGTTTTTCTATTACTGTAAAAAACACGAATCTTTTGTCGAGGGGAAGGTGATGGGAGCAGGGGTGGTGAGCAAGGCTGCATGTTGTTGGCGATGAATTGCCTAGAGAGGAGGAGCAGGAGGTGCAGGAGGAGACAGGAGGGAACTGACGGTAGGGCGAGAGGAGATAAGCTGTAGATTTGGAGGAGGAGGAGAACAGTGATGCAGATATGAATAAAGGATGGTGACAGAAGGAGACATTTTGATTTTTTTTTTTTGTGTACATCACTTCTGCTATAGACTCGACGGTATTAGTAAATTTCGTTATATGAGGTTGTGTCATACTACAGACGCTATACAGGTATATCTTCCCACATCCTTCGTGTGAAGGTATTTGCTAACAAGCTAGTCATCATTTCCCTCGCCTCATTCAGTTTGATTTGCAGGGAGAACAAAACCAGGGGAAGCCTTTGCACTCCATTTCCTGCCCTTCCCACAGAACACAATATTTCATGATAGTTCTCCTCATATTTAGAAGTTTAATTTTCCACCAGTAAAAGAGACATGGAAAGAATAAAAATATATATCCTTGTTTCTACTGAAAAAAAAAAATAAATAAATAAATAATTTACGAGAGATAGTTGATTTTAGGTTTCCTGGTGAATCCCTCCCTTGCGTCTACTAACCTTTTGTGTGAATGTAGAGTCATATACACAAAATTTCCTTGGTAAAGTTGTGTGAAAGACTTAGTATATGCTTTCCCCTTCCCTCTTACAGCAGTCAAACACTTCACAACCGAGTTACGGTGAATACGACACAAATTATTTATCAGTATATAACACGTAAACAGTTCATCGTCAAAACTTAAGATACTTTGTAAGTACTGTATTACCCCTAGAGCCGTATTCTCGTCGGATAACATCATCATTTACTCTGATATTACACTTCAATATTCTGTTGTACTCGAATGTCATTTAGCTTTTAAATACCGACATTTTTCACTATCCACATCGTCTGCATCCGTAACGCACACAAGGATATTTATACATTTAGCTCGATTGCTTTTTTTTTAATTAGTGCTACCCTCAGACAATTTGATTCCGCTTTGGAGGGATATTTTTTCAGCTGGACAAGTCAGAAATAGCATTCACACCCCCTTCACTTTCAGCTGGATTTATTTATTTTTTTTAAATTCTATTATTATTATTATTATTTTTTTGCTACCTTCAGACAATTTGATTTAGCTTTGGAGATGTTTTTCGAACGCGAGAATTTAGACATACAGTAACACTCACTTTCTCCCTCAATACATCGTCTTTTCAATGCAGAATAGAGTCGTCTGGAGGCAGGAAAGAATAAATCAATAAAACACGTCGCCAGATTGAAGGGACTAAAGGGTACTAGACAGAATAAATCGCACGCGAAAAGGTGTTACGATAATATAACCAACGATAATACGACCTCTGCCTCCCATTGTTGTATGAAGTTGTGTTTTGTCTTTGTTATACAGGTAGGAATGGCTTCGTTTATTTGCCCTTTCCTTTGTATGTGCGTGTGACTGTTCTTGCCTTTGTTTGTGGGAGGGATCTTTTGTCTTTTGTTTATGCAGATAAGTTGGCTTTAAAAAAAAATTGTTAAGACTTAGAGAGAGAGAGAGAGAGAGAGAGAGAGAGAGAGTAGTTTTAACACTGAATTCTCTAGCAACATTTTGAAGTGAGACATGCGCAAAGAAAGAAACGAAACCTCTCTGGCCAAAAATAAATTAATAAATAAATACCGAATAAGGCTTGTCTCTCCATTTCATCCAGTTCCGTGACTGTCGGAAGATCCCCGTAATTGTGGGTCATCAAACAAGAGTCAGCAAAAGGTTTGATATCACAAATAACAGGTTAGACTGGATTGTAAATATCACCGGTATAATAGCAACATGGCATTTCAGGTACTAAATGAAAACTCTGTAGATGAAATTTATTTTTGTCGCTGTGAAATTATACAGTACATACCCATCAATTAGGTAGCACATTTTTGAGTAATTATCTTATACACAGTTATATTTCGACGTAATTTCTATTCAGGTATGTAGACCTTGCCTCTTTAGCCAAGCATTTCCCAGTTGCATAATTTTAAAGATACTGTATTTGTCATTTTCTTCATGTAGGCCACATTAGTCTTTGCAGTATTGCACCTATTTTGTAGTATGCCTACAACAACGGTTTGGTGTCGCGTCCCTGAGCCTCGTATTAGCTTTTGCAAGTGTCCGGCATTTAGATGGGATAGAGGCGTATAACAAGTTACTAAAATCAGTCATCAGTGTGAGAGGTACCACTGCTAGGATTTCACCATTTCCTCACACAAAATAAACTTTCAGAAGGCTTCATAACAAAGTGGTCGTCTGTGTAACGTAGGGGGTGGGTGGTGTGGGTGGTGGCGTGTCATGTGTGAGTCGTAATTTGAGGTGGGGGTCATGATACAGGAGTGGCGGAGTGGTCGTGTAAGGGTCGTATTGTGCTGTATGGTGGTAGTCTTGGAGTAAGGACGGTGGAAGAGTCGTGTATGGGACGTGGTATGTAGTGCTGGTAGTGGTGTAGGGGTAGTTGTGTCGTGTATGAGTCGTTGTGGTGGTTATCGTGGAGTCATGTAGTGTGTGTGGTCGTCATGTACAGGCTGTTATTCGTGGTGGTCGTGGTGGTGTAGGGTGGTGATGAGGTCGTGGTTGTCGTGTGAATGCCTTTGTAGTGAAGAAGTTGTGGTGGTATGGTGTATGGGTCGTGGTTTGTGTCGGTGGTCGTGGTAGTCGTGTGGGGCCTTTTTTATGTAGGGGTGGTGGTGGTCGTGGTGTCGTGTATGGGTCGTAGTTTGCACTGATGGTCGTTGTGTATGGGTGGTGTTGTGTATGAGTCGTAGTTGGTGATGTGGTCGTCAGTGGGTCGCAGTTCGTGTCGGTGGTCGTGAAAGTCGTGCCATGCTCTTCATTGTGTGGGAGTGGTGGCGGTGTCGTGTATGGGTCGTAGTTTGTTGTGATGGTCGTGGTGGTCGTGTGGTGCCTCTGTTGTGAGGGGCGGGTCGGTGTTTACGAGACAGGGGGCGAAGGGGACGGCGGTAGGGGGGCAGTCACGAATATATACACACTGTCCCTCTGTTCTGTTCTCTCTCTCTCTCTCGTCTGATATGCTCCTTTTCCTCTTCTCATTTATTGTCTTCTCCCGTTTCCTTTCTACTCTGTGTATTCTTCCTCATGCTTATTCTCCTCCTACTCTTTATCCACTCTCTGTCTCATCTCTCCTTTCGTCTGCCTCTTCTTTTTACTTACTCTTTTTATTCAGTTTATCCTTCCCTTCCCCTTTATTCCTGTCTTTTCCTTCTCTTCCTCCTACTCATACTTCTGGTCTTCCCTTTTTATGTTCTTCCCCATTTCCCTATTTGACCTTTGTTCTTCCTCTTTGCTGTTCTGTTGCTCCTTCTGCTCTTTCTCCCTCGTTTTAACTTTTCTATTCTGTTTCCTCTTCCTCTACATTGTCCTTCTTCCTCTTCTCCTCCACTTTACTTTCTGCTTCCTGTCTTGTATTTATTATCGTACCTCAACTCCTTCCTTTTCCTCACTAACCTTTCCTTTAGTATATATATCGCATATATCTTCTGCTTTTCTCTTCCCAGCTTTATTACATTTTCAGAAGGGAAAATATTCTTTTATTTCCTCGGTTTTTTTCCTTCTCGTTTTCATTATTGTCCTTTGCCAGGTCCCGATGTCAGGACACTAAAATATCAAAACACTACATAATAGCTAGTGACATATATGCTGTTAATATGTACTATAGTGGTTTAAGGAAAGTCGTGCCTAAATTCGAGAGCTGAAGGTAACAGCAGTGGAGATTCTAGCAAAGGAATTTCGCACACAGTACATTATGACGTAATGGAAAACTCACACCACACGCCTGATGGAAATCACCACACGTGCCCACACAGATGACCCAACCAGTCATGTACGGGGGAAATGAGAGAGATAGAGCAGAAGGGGTTGGGTCGCGGTAGGAAGCAGGAGAGGCACGGTGGAAAAGGCAGGAGTAGACGGCACGGCGTTAGCTAGCATAAACCACCCTCACCTTAGTAGGCTACTGCTGTTGTCAAGGTAATTTCCTCTTGAGAATAAAAACCCCAGACCCATCTTTATCTTTCTCCTGTCATCCACGACAAGACCAACTCGAAATTTCTCTCCTGTTACAACCCTACAACCTAACATTTTTTGGAAATGTCTCGGCTACGGCTACGAGACCGACGAATTTATTTCTGGACGATTTTCCTGAAGCCTGCCATGCATTCACATGGCCGTGACGTCTCGAGACACCATTCTTTGACTTTCGATCTAGGCATTTTAAGATAATATTATAGCCTAAAAAATGAAAAAAAATAAAATAAAATAATGATGGGCACGAAACCATCAAAAACCAAAACAATCCTCCATTAAGGTATATGTTCTTGACTGTACGTGGCAAGTTCAATTTGAGTGTGCCCTGTAACCTGCATTGTGATGCTTTACTTACGAGTTACAAATGCAAGAAAGTAATGGACTGTACGGTATTTAGATTTAAGAAGCAAGCATAGGGAAAAGTCACACACTTGCCCACAAACGTTGTCTCTTATATTCATATTATTATCATTACTCGTATTATTATTATTATTATTATTATTATTATTATTATTATTATTATTGTTGTTGTTGTTGTTGTTACTATTATTATCAGTATAAATATTATTTATTGTTTTATTATTATTATCACTGTTATTATGTGGAAGCCATTATAATCGATACGGACATTTTCTCTCCTCCCTCTCCATATTATATCTTATCGATCTTATCATCATCATCATCATCATCATCATAATTTCCTCCTTCTCCTCCTCCTCTTTCTGTTTACTGTGTCCGTATTCCTACTTCTCCACTTTCCATTATCTCTTTTCTACATTTATCTATGTCTGGTGTGTGTGTGTGTGTGTGTGTGTGTGTGTGTGTGTGTGTGTGTGTGTGTGTGTGTGTGTGTGTGTGTCGAACTGCTGTCGAGAGAGAGAGAGAGAGAGAGAGAGAGAGAGAGAGAGGACGCACCTAGATTAATACCAAAGCCGCACAGGCAGGAAGGAAGAGAAGGTATTTATTTGTGCCAGAAATTGCGTGGTCCTGGTAGCCTACATTTCGGAAATGCTGGCAGGAAGCCCCGGGAGCAGGGGGATGGGTGGGGTGGGGAGAGGGATTGTTGTGCTGCTGCAGATTTTATGGCGGTGTTTATGCCGAGAGGGGACGGTTTTGTGCTAGCTTGGAAGGAAAAGGGCATTATGGACTGGACTGGACTTGACCTGTTCGTTTTGTATATATATATATATATATATATATATATATATATATATGCATTCACCTATATTTGTCTGTATGTCTGTTTGTTCAGACGATATCTGCAAAAGTTCACAGTGAATTTCAATGAAATTTGGTGGAAGAGTGGGCAATGGCCCAAGAAAGAAATTATTTAATTTGGGGGCGGATCCGGATCCTATGTATATTATCCCCAAAAGTTTTCAATGAATTTCAATAAAATTTTGTGGAAGAACAGGCCATGGGTCAAGGTGCAATTGATTAAATTTTGGAGCTGATTCGGATCATATGTATTCTACACAATATCTTCAGTTCTCCACGGATCCTGATCCTGATCCTTTTTAACAGCAGTGGCATTGACGGAGGTATGTGCTCTCTGAGTGCTTCCTAGTTATATATATATATATATATATATATATATATATATATATATATATATATATATATATATATATATGCTATGTGTGTCTGCAAAGTTATATATCATTGTTCGTTACATCTTCATACACTAACCAGCCATTGTGTTTGTTTCACTGCGTGTGTGTATTTATACCAGTTTGTACGGTACATCTGTTTGTCTTTTTGACATCTGTCTAACTTAAGGCGCATTGTGTGAGTGTTGACATCGACTAGAGTTGCTAATACGAGTATTAACCCATTCAGTTTTATGGCGTTGGCATACGTCTGTATTTTTTGTTCTTTGCTAGGCCAAGGCGATATCATTCATTTTGGAGGGAGGCCTCTTAAAGGTGGCAGGTTAATTAAGGCTTTATTCACCCCTCCAGTTCGAGAAGGCTTAGTTAAGCAAAACAAATAATCTTGTGATAACAGGAATAAAGTACAAAATATCTCCTCGTGATGGAAGAGACTAATGACCTTTGACCTCAACCCTTTCACTACGACGACATCTGTATATTATTCTTGTTAATACCAGACGATTTTGTCCAGCTGAGAAAGAGTCCCCAGGAAATAGGTTAATTAATCATAGGTTCATGAAGGTTATATTATATACAACGCTTCCAGTTAAAAAAATCTGCCTTGAAAACATCAAATGCAAAACATGAGCCACATCATCTCGCTGAAGGAGTTGAAAAAAAAAAAAGATTCTATTTTATTTTTACTGTGAAACACGTGCTAAACTTCTCTCTTATTCAAAATCGCAGAACGCCAAAGCTTTGATCTGTCCTTTTATTTCGTACATACTCGTTGCGCTGAAGATTACTCGTCTCCCTTTAATGTGTTATTTGTTTGAGTAGGTTGCTAAACATTGTGGAAAAAGATATTGATTGGATTTGCATATTGATGAACCTGCAGTAGACACACACACACACACACACACACACACACACACACACACACACACACACACACACACACACACACACACACACACACACACACACACACACACACACACACACACACACACACACACCCCAATATGTGATGGTGGGTGGCTTCCAATCTGCTCCTGAAGGCGAGAGTCATTAGTGCGACAGTGGGGGGTTGAAGAGGGTGGGGGGAGGGATGGAGCGAGAGGGGGAGGGGAATAGGGAGAAAGAGGGGAGGAGAAGTAAGATGGACGGGTGGAGGGAAAAAGGGAGAAAGCATGGAGGAGTGGTAAGATGGAGAGGGACGGGAAGAAAGACAGGATGAGGAAGGAGTGGGAAGATGGCAGGAGAGTGGAAGGAAAAGAGGAGTTTAGGGCGGGATAGAGGAAAAGGAGGTAGAAGGCGAAAAAAGAAAGCTACGGAAGGAGGAGAAACGGAAAATAGAGGAAGGAGGGGAGAAAAGAGTCGTCTGGAAGGAGGGGGAAAGGAGAAGAGTGGAAGCAGGGGAAGAGAGAGTGAGCAAGAAAGAGGGAATGGGACTAGGGGAAGGAAGGAAGAAGAGGAGAAGTGAAAGGAGTTTGGGAGGGAGTAAGAAGAGAAAAGCATGGAGGGTTGGAAAAGTATATATATATATATATATATATATATATATATATATATATATATATAAAAGCATGGACGGTTGGAAAAGTATAAATATATATATATATATATATATATATATATATATATATATATATATATATATATTTATATCTATCTATCTATCTATCTATCTATCTATATATATATATATATATATATATATATATATTTATCTCTAAATATATATATATATATATATATATATATATATATATATATATATATATATATATATATATATATATATTGAGGAGAAGGTAGGAAGGAGGAAATGATGAGAGTAAGGGACTCAGGTGGAAGATGCGTGTGTGTCTTGTAAGAGGTGTGAGTGAGCAGAAAAGGTATGTGGGAGGGGATGACGTTGTATATGGAAAGGCAAAGAAAGTGGGGAGGGGAGCTATGCTCTGGAGTGGGTGTATGTGAAGGTGGAACTAAAGTGAAGAGGGTTGAGACTGTGAAGGGGAGGGTTATGTGTGTGTGTGGGGGGGGTTATGTAGAGAGGGATAGATAGGGAGTTGTATGTGTGTGGGAGGAGGTAAAGGGAATAGAGGTGCCATACGCTGGGGGAGAGAGGAGAGCTGTGAGTAAGGATGGGGGCATGAAAGTAGGGGAGGGGAGGTGTCATGACTGGGAGTGAGGAAAAGAGAAGGGGGATGAAAGGAAGGATAGGAAGAAATGAATATAATCGTGTGTAAATGGTTACATGGGAGGGGTAAAGTTGGGTTGATTGAGGTGTTATGAGCAAATATGAGGGGAGGAGAGGGGAAGGGGATTAGAAAATGGGTGAAGGGTGAAAATTACGGGATGGAAATAATTGTTAACAGAAGAAGGATATTGTGAGTAAGGTGCGGTAGGTGGGGGGTAGGAAGAGAGGGGAGGTGTCTTGAAAGGTGGGAAGGGGTGGCGTGTCCAGGGAATGCTTGTGGGGGGGGAGGGGGAGTCAAGTCATTCAGCACAGGGAGGTCCTTTGGGAAGATGTGGCGAAGATGATTTCTGTGAAGGACACATTATGAGTGACTCCCAGGTGAAGGTCGGAGTAATGGCTGAAAGTTGGGGTGCTTCTTTGTCTGTATATCAGTTCCTATATGTCTCTCTGTTTGTTTACCTTGTCGTATCTCTTTGTTTATCTGTATACCTATCTTTCTATATCGCTCAGTCTGTCTATCTGTCTACCTGTCTGTGTAATTGTCTGTCTATCTTTCCATGTATGCATCTGTCTATATCTTTATTTTAATCTGTCTGTTTATTGAGATATCCATCTGTTATTCTATCACTCTATCTGTCTATCTATCTGTAGATCTGTGTCTGTTTATCTGTCTATCTAACTATGTCTATATCTATATCTATCTACTTATCTATCTATCTGTCTATCTATAGAAGGATTTTTTTTTTTAATCCATGTCAGATTTGCCGATGTATTATACAAACGAACTGACCGAGAACTATAAATATTAAACATAAAAATTACATCATATAAAAAAACCGCTACGGTATATAAAAGCTTTATCACTTTTATATCGTATTTGCATTTTTCGTTTCGGCAACTTACATCATGATACGATAAAGGAGACCACTTCTGTTGGAGGTCATTTCGTGACACACCAATGTACTTGAATAGAACAGTGTGGCCGACGCTCTGATTGCAATAAATAAGACATCCTCGAACTGAAGAGGTTAAAGTGAAGATGATGGTGTTCGTGTATTTGTGGTGAGGGAGGTGTTGTAGTAGTGCGTGAGGCAAGATAGGGATGTATGTGTGGGGACAGAATGAGTGTTCGTGGTGTATTTGTTGCGAGAGAGGTTGTGTAGTAGTAGGTGAGTCGAGGTAAGGGTATAGGTGTGAGGACAGGATGGGAGTAAAGTTAATGGTGCGGGTGGGATTTCGCTACACGTGGGCCTCCTGCCTTCACCACCATGGCCTTGTTTACTGCCCTCACCTGACTGCACGCCCCCTACAATTGACCACTCTCCGCCACCTCCTCTGTCTGTCTCTATTTCATTGTTGTGGTTTTCATTCTCTCTCTCTCTCTCTCTCTCTCTCTCTCTCTCTCTCATTTAATTAACTATTTATTTATTTATATATTGCCGCTACCAGGCGATTTTGTTCAGATTAGGGAAACATCTCATAATAAAGAGTTTCCACCCTTCAATGTACGTCTCTCTTAAGTCCCTCATCTGTCTTTATTTTCCCTGCTATCTCCTTCTGCCTTCCTGCCATCTCTTCCTGTATTGCCCTTTCTCTTTCCATCGTCTTTTATTGGCCCTTCCCGCCCCCTTTATTGCATCTTCCTCCACCTTGTCCTTTCATATCACTCTTCTTCCTTGTCTCTTTCCCATCTTTATTTCCACATCTTGCTCACTTCTCTTCTCCCTTGTTTCTTTGACATGTTTCTCTTACACTTTTTAATTTTTCCTTTCTTTGTTTCTTTTTGCAAATCTTTCTCCTTTCCTTTCCTTTATTTTCTTTGTGTTCCATTTTAATCTTTACCTTTGTCATTTTCCGTCTCACATATTCCCGCATTGCTTTCTACTTTCTTCATTTGTACCTCCTTTTGTTATCAGATTTCTTTCACCCTTAGTTTTCTTCTCTTCTCATCATTTCACTCTCTTTTCTACTTCTCCTTCTATTTCATGTTTCCCTCTTCTAATATTATCTCTCTTCTTTCTCCCTCATTTTTCATTCATTGCCATCTTCTTGCCGTCCTTTCAACTCACCTTTACTACTTTTTATTCCTCATTATTGTCCTTTTCCTAAGCTTACTTTTTTTTATTTTTGTTTCCATTTTCTCTCTCTCTCTCTCTCTCTCTCTCTCTCTCTCTCTCTCTCTCTCTCTCTCTCTCTCTCTCTCTCTCTCTCTCTCTCTCTCTCTCTCTCTCTCTCTCTCTCTCTCTCTCTCTCTCTCTCTCTCTCTCCCTTCAGTAATTTAATTCTCCCTTCCCTTGGCCTCTTCCTCCATTTTTCTCTGGCTCACTCATTCTATCCTCTTTAGTTTCCTCTCTTCCGCTTCTCCTTCCTTCACCATTTTATACCTCCCTTCCCTTCTTTTATCTTCCTCCTGCGTATTCCTTTCTCTCGTTTCTCTTTCCATCCATCCTTTCTTTTTTTCCCCATGTCTTCCTCCCTTTTTAATCTTACCTTTTTCACTGCTTTCCATCCTTCACCCTTCTCTCTCCCTAATCATCGTTCTCCCCCTCCACATTCTTTTAATCTCCCGTCCATTCTTCCGCAGTTCTCCTCCCCTTCTTCCTCTCCTCCTTTCCCTATCCCGTTTTTCATCCCCTTTTTCCAGTCCTTCCCTCTCCACTCTTCTCTCCTTCATTTCCTCTTTTTCATTCTCTCTTAAAGCCCGTTCCTTTGCTCCATCCTCCCCTTCCCCTCCTCCTCTTTTCTTCCCTCTCTCTTCATCTCCCCTTCCCTCCCGACGCATCGTTTATTCGTCTCTTCTCATCTTTTTTTCTCTGTTTAATTCCTCTTCCCGTTCCTTCCCCCTAATGCCTTCATCATCTTTCCCTCCTGTCCCCTCTTTTCTTCATTTTCTCCGTTCCCTCTTTCCTTTCTCTCACTCTGTCCATTTCTTCCCATTCCCTCCTCCATTACTTCTTCCCCTCACCTACATCCTCCTTCTTCCCCTGCTTTCTTCTTTCTCTCCCCTCTTCTCTCTTCTCTCATCTCCCTCGCTCCTTTATCCCTCCTCCTTTCCAGTCTCTCCCTCACCCCTCTCGCCGTCCCGCTTTCCAGTCCCTCCCTATCCCCACTCCTGCCTTGTATTCTTTGCCACTACTGCCATCCCGTTCTCCTTTCAGCCCTCCGTTGACATCAGATCTTTACTGGACTATCCTGGCGATCCCTCTTTTACCTGAGAGAGAGAGAGAGAGAGAGAGAGAGAGGGAGGGAGGGAGAGAGAGAGAGAGGTGGGGGGAGAAGAAAATAGTCAAAAATATGGGTGGCAAAGGAGTTGTCGAAAGGTGGGAAGTATGAAAGGTCAGGACGAAGCTGAAAAAAGTTTGAGAATAAAGATATGAAGAAGATAACAACAAGCTCTCCTCGAGGTGATTAGCTGAGAACAAAAGGGGCTGAGAGAACCGATCAACGTTTGCATTTAGGAGGTCGACGGCATAGAATGTGTGTGTGTGTGTGTGTGTGTGTGTGTGTGTGTGTGTGTGTGTGTGTGTGTGTGTGTGTGTGTGTGTGTGTGTGTGTGTGTGTGTGTGAGATTGTATACTGAACTCCTTACTCTAAATCCCTGCCCCCTCTGTTTTTTTTGTTTTTTTTAATCCCATCGCTTCCCCTACTCCGTATTATCGGGAATATCGTTGTGATTTTTTTTCTTTTTTATTTCTCAGCTTTCCCTCTCAACCTCTAGAAAGGCGGATGACACACAAGAGTTTTATGATAGATAATGTGAGACTGTTTTTCTCTAAATAGGAGAACTCTTTACACTCTTGAGACTCTTATTCTTATCGACTTAGCATTCTAACATTTTCCCGAAGTTATTAATTTTCCCTATTACATATTATGGTTCTCTTGTATGTTGTTTGCACTTTTGATTATCTCAGACTGCATAGATACCACACAATATCAACGTACAAGACGCAGAAATGAATTGGTGGGGAAGAGGTGTTAGGGAACAATTTTAGCCAACGCAGGTCGTACCCTGAGAGTTAAAATCAAACTTAATAAACCCGTAAATTATGGCACAGACTCTCACGGATTTTATGTTGAGAATGGTTAGAGGGAAGCTGTTTGTTGAGGGAAGCTTCCTGCCCTGCAAAGATAAAGTGCACTCATTCATTTAAGCATAACTGATCAAATCTGCACAAGTACTGTTTACTATTTTTTTTTAAATTGTCCTTTATGCATGATAGTATTCCTTTGTTTTTATTACTCCACCTCTCAAACCACCCCACCCCAACCCACCACACCCCCTCCCACACACCACCCCACCCCCTCCCACACCAATCCAGCCCCATCCACAGTGCCTCACTCCACCTCACCACACTCCCTCCTACTTTCCCCTCCCCCAGCCTCCCCAGCCCTCCCCCGTCCCCCCCTTAGACTGCCACCAAACCCAGAAATGACCCGGTACGCACCATTACCTAACACACTGGACACCGGAGAGGGAGGGGGAGGGGGGGCAGACTGTAATACACGCGGTGGGAGTGGAAGCAGTGAGAGAGGCAAGAAAAAATAACGACTGGGAGTAATTTGCTTGAGAGAGAGAGAGAGAGAGAGAGAGAGAGAGAGAGAGAGACAGACAGACAGACAGACAGACAGAGGGGGGATGATTAGCTTACCCTTGTTACCTTTGGACCTTAATACTTAACCTTGGGGAAACATACTACTGTGAAGGGGATAAAAAACAAGAATTGATTCCTCCACTAGGGAAGGTCTCCACGAAGCTAAATAAAACAGGCAGCTGGAGGAAAGAATTAGTCTAGAAATTCGGCCTTGGGAAGAAAAGGATAGATTCGATGATTTTACTGATAAATTGAGATGAAATTTTTGCCTTTATTTTTTTTATTACCAGATAGCTCTCTTAATTTTAGGATTACCCACTCGCACCATAAGGTTAATGAAGGGTCTGGCTAACTCTATCACTTGGAATGCCTCTCGGAAGATGAATAATATCTGTCTGTAACAAGAATAAAAATAAACTAGAACTCTGTAACTATCCCGCGGGCAATCACTAGTCTCCATCTACTGTTTTCATACAGTGACCTTGGCCCTACTGGGGAGATTTGAATTTTTTTCTATCAGCATTGGCCCATACCAGGGCACATAACCTGGACCTTTCAGATTCCTTGCGCAGTTCATCTCCAGTAGACACGACCAACTTATCACATTCACAACATAATACTTATATGACTCTTTCTGACATGCTCTTCCACAGCGTGTAAAGGAACTGGATTTTTTGTCAGAAATGGCCCATACCAGGACACACAACCTGGGCCCTTCAGATTCATCGTGCAGGCTGCGGTTCTCCTGGAATCGTCGCGAGACTCTGAGGCGGGAATAATAATAATAATAATAGCGAAAACAATAGTCTCCACCTATGTAGTAGGTGAAGACTAATAAGAGGTAAGTGTGAGTACCAGAAAATTAATCCTCTGAGCACGACCATATCTTATTTTATTACCTCCTCTAACGAAGCTGGATGGAGATTACGTTGTATGTATTAACTAGTGCCTGTTTGTGTGTTTGTGTACTGAGATCTCAAAAAACTTTAATCGGATTTCCATTAAATCTGATGGATAAGTGGGCAGTGGGTCAAGGAAGAGTTTATTAGATTTTGACGTGGTTCTGGCTTCCGGATCATAACTTTTATTGGCATTAGCGGAGACACGCGCGCTCTGATTGCTTTCCAATTATCCTTTTTTGCTGTTACTTAGCCTATAGAATATTATTCTCAGCTTACAAAGAAATAAAACTTCAAACAGGGCTCATGAAGGCTGCTAAGGAAAGGATAAATTATGAGAAGACTTAATTGTAGTGAAATGTTTAAACGGCCACTAAGATCACTAGGAATCTTCAGTAATTACTCATATGATGTGAAATAAAAAAAAAAAGTTTAAGTCCGCCCATGGAAATATGAAGAAGAGGTTGCACGTGGGAGCAAAGCGAGATGATAAGATAGTGAGTTAATGAAATGTGGCAGAAGAGGGAGTGAAAAAGATTTAAGAGCGTATGAGAGATAAAAGACTGAAAAGATTGCAGTTATAGAACTCCTTTTGGTATCAACACACACACACACACACACACACACACACACACACACACACACACACACAAAATGTTCACGTCAGTATTTTGTATTTGGAGCGCCTGTAATAGAGTTTGGAGGTGCATTTAATTATCAGCAGGAGTAAAGAGAGTTAGTGTGTTCGTTACAGTTAGTGGGGGTGCCGCTGACCTATCAATCTATCTATCCTTCTATCTATATATTTATAATATATACCGATATACATATATATATATATATATATATATATATATATATATATATATATATATATATTATATATATATATATAATTCGTTGGATTTTATTGCTTAATTGTGGCTGCTGCCAGACGGTTTTATTCGGTATCAGGAAGACAGCATGGCCCAAGATATACAGTAACAGGAGACAAAGAAGTGTGTGTGTGTGTGTGTGTGTGTGTGTGTGTGTGTGTGTGTGTGTGTGTGTGTGTGTGACAACAATCTTGCTCGAACTACTGAACCAAATTTCACCCAAGTTGACGCGTACACCAAATGGCCGTGAATCTGAACTTTGTTGCCTCGCACCGTGTGAATGCAGTGGCCATCAGCACATATACGCACAGCTGCCACAGCAAGTGCTTGGACAGTTGCCACCAAAGTTGACTCATTCACCAAGATGCACTTCCTGGGGAACATGGGGTTCTTGCTCTTGCTCTTCTCAATCTGCATCTATACTTTCACTCATACATAGTCATGAATTCTCGCATTCGTGCAGCCTTTAGTTCTCTTCAATTTTCATATACATTGTTTCATTCTTATTTCACTCTCTAATCGCCTTGTTATTCTTATTTTGCTTTCTCTTATTCCCCTTTTACTTTCACACAGTCCTGTTCATCCATCCAGTTTCTCGTTGTCTTTTACCTTCACTAGCGTCCTCTCCCACTTTTTCACTCCCTCACTCACCTCACTTTTTTCTTTCACTTATTATAGACTCACCTCAGTTTATTCCATTCCTCCTCTCACAATTTTCTCACTATATTTTCTTTATTCACTCAGTCGCTCATTCAGGTTCTCCCGATCTTTCGCTCACATTGACTTATTTACTTGCTTTGCGTACCTTAATTCACTCATATTTGCTCACACACTCATTGAAGTCTACACCGTCCAACTCTTCACACACACACACACACACACACACGATGGCGGGGTTGATAGAGCACTCGGCTCCCAGTCCAGCTGACCTGAGTTCGAGCCCCGCTGAGGCCGCGCTGCTTGCATGGGTGAGGTGATCTCTCACCTTTGGTGGAAGACCCGCAAGGGCTCGAAACTCAGTGGGGTAAAGATTAGGCGGTCTGTCCCCTTCTGGCTACGCCTCACTCCAGCCTCGGTGAGCTTGGTAGCGTGTCGGCGCTCCTCAGGAGCAGCCAAGGTCAGCCTGTCGACCCATTAGGTTAGGATACTAGATTAAGGAACTGTATTTTTCACCTACTGGCAGCGATGAATAAATAAACAGAAAATTATTATTATTATTATTATTTCACACACACACACACACACACACACACACACACACACACACACACACACACACGATCTCATATCTCACCCACTCATTGATTAATCCAACTTTTTTTCTCTGCCTTATGCACTCCATCACTTTCACTTCACTTTCTCATCACTCACGCACTAACCTAGCCAATTTTCTTTATACTAACTCACTCACTCACTCGCTTTTTTTCTTAGTTCTTTACTCTCTCATTCACTCACTCATTCTGTCTTACCTTACACCACTCACCTAGTCGCTCGCTCACTCACTTGGTAGCTCAATCTATTTTCTCGTAAGTAACCCACTGTCTTACTCTCTCACTCCTAATTTTCTGCCATTCTCTCCCTCCCTCTCTCCCTTCCTGGCTCACTCTCACTCGCTCACTCTCTCACTCTCTCATCCGGACAACTAATTATCTCTTTTATTACCCCATTCTCGTTTTATTGCTTGTGCCTTGATGAGTATTGCCTCCCCCTGCCTCACCCTTCCTGCCTCTCTTCCTGCCTCTGCCACCCTGCCTGACCTGCCTACCTCACTCTCTCTGCCTCCCTGTGCCTGCTTGCCTTATGCTCCATGTTTGACTTTCCCTGCCTATCTCACCCGATCCTCATCCTTCCACGCCCTACCCGACCGTGCATGCCTGCCTCACCTTCGCTGCTGACCCTGCCTCACCCTCCCTGCTGATGCTGCCTCACCCTACTTGCCTGACCCTGCCGCATCCTCTTCACCATTTGATCCTGCCTGACCCTTTCTGCCTGCCTCATCCTGCTTTCCAAATCTTTGCTGCCTAACTCACTCTCCCTGCCTAACCTTCATTGTATCACTATCCTTTTTTACCTCACGCTCTCTGTCTCAGACTGTCTGCCTAATGCTGCCTGCCCACCTCTCCCTTTACTCCATGCCTGCCTCACTCGCACTTATCTCCCGTTCCTACCTCATTCTACCTGCCTGCAATCCTTTGTACCGTTCTGTATTATCACACTCTACCTCTCTTACTTTTTGTACCTCATCTTCCCACTCTGCCTCACCTTCCCTCCGTGCCTCACCTTCCCTCCTTACCATACCTTCCCTCCTTATCTTACCTTCCCTCCCTGCCTCACCTTCCCTCCCTGCCTCGCCTTCCCTCCCTGCCTCACCTTCCCTCCCTGCCTTACCTTGTCTCCCTGCCTCGCCTTCCCTTCCTGCCTTACCTTCCCTCCTTGCCTCACCTTCCCTCTCTGCCTCACGTTTAAGATTTTTCGTTCAGTGCATTCCTCACCCTCCATGTTTCACCATCCATGCTTCACCATCCGTGCTTCACCCTCCATGCTTCACCATCCGTGCTTCACCATCCGTGCTTCCCTCACTTTCTTCACCTCTTAAATCTCTTTACCTAATTTTTTTTATTGTTATCTCCAGACGATTTTATTTAACACAAGAATGATGTTTGGTAGTAAAGGAATTAATAAAGGCCGCATCTAACCCATCCAGCTCAAAGGTGTGTGCTAGTGTGAATAAAATCGTTTGTAAGAAGTAAGAAAAATGCGGAAGGTTGTCGGGGTGAAGGAATTAACTACTCGAGGCAAATGACGTCTCCTTGTAGTGATTCCTTTCGTACAACAGACGGTATCATTCAGCTTAGGATGGACGTCTCGTAGTGCAGTGGTCAGCGAAGGATGTCTTATAGCCCCTCCAGTTCAACATGCCTCTCCTAAGCTGAGTAAAATCGTCTGAAATGAGGAAGAATGATGAAAAAGGCACATTCCCTCTCACCCCCTGCATCCCTTCTGTAATTCGTCCTTCATCCTTTGGCAGTCTATTTCCCGAAGCTCAGTGATAGAGTAAGACGAAACTTCGGCCGTGCATCCCTTCCATGGCACCTTTTCCCAATTAACTTTATGTTCTAGTGTTATTATCTTACTACTGCTCAGCGTTAAAGACCCAGAGATGGCAATTTTAGGCCCGGTTAAAGTGAACATTGTTTAGCTACATCCTCGCACACCCTACCCCATACATCTCAAACCCAAACATCTTTCCTCCACTCACCACCAGTTTCCCCTAATCCTAATTCCTAACCCCCAGCTTCACAGGTTATCAGCAATACCCACGTCACAATCACCGTACCCACATCACAGTCACCATACCCACATCATTTACTATACGCTCATCAGTCACCATACCCACATCACAGCAATTATACCCAAATCACAGTCACTATATATACCCATATCACAGTCACCATACCCACATCACAGTCACTATATCCATGTCCATCCATCCATCCATCATCCAGTCCTGAGTTACAACCACTATACCCACATCATTTACTATTCCCACATCAGTCACCACACCCACATCACAGTCACTATCCAGCACCCTCACCATAACCCTCTCACAGACGGGACAGCTCTAGCATTCTATTGGAGATAATGACAGACAATTATATTCATCCACGAGCATATTATGGGATCCTGTGAGTGCTAGAATTGTCATCATTAGCCCTCTCACGGTCGGCGCAGCTCTAGCATTCAATCCTCGCTGGTGACGGACGATTTTATTCAGCTGAGAGTGGGTTATAGGAGCCAGAGGGTGATATGTAGCTAAAAAAAAAATATATGCAGAACCTTTATTGCATTTTACATTTTTTTTTTTCACCCTCATCCGTCTAATACTCCTCGCCTAAATTGCGTGTAAATCTCCCCCACAACACTATTTACAGCACTTTTTTTTACCATTTTTGCATGTTCCCCGTCCCCTCGAAAGGTGATTTATCTCGCTAGGTCAGGTATCATAACTCACAATCCAGCACTCTCATCCCAAACTGTCATATATAAAACGAAATACCAACAAACACTTACAGCATTGTCCGTATTTTATTTCATTCTTCTAACAGCACTGTATTGCGTGGTGTGGTTTACGTATTGCCGTTTCTAATCGCAACACAGTCGTACACCCTGGCCAACGTAACAAGTATAAAGCTCTCTTCAAAATTTATATACCATTTTTAAACTAAATTTTTGTATATACCAATCCCTCGAAAGGTGACTTATTATATTAAGTCAAAATATAAAATGAAACAGCAACGCTTACCTGGGGCTAAACAGTATTGTCAACATTTTTAACATCTCCCATGTGAATTATCTACGTTTTTGTTTTTATAAAGGTCAGTTATTATTGTGAGCATTTATACATCCATCAAGGGAAATTATATAGTGTTATTTGTGCACAGTTATTGTAATTCATAATCCAAGCATAATACCACACTCACTGCTAAAATAAATAAATAAACAATCAGTAAGTAAATAAATTAATTAATAAAGCACTTATAGTATTTTACATCATTAGTTACATTGTGTTCAGTTTGTACCACTTATAATCTCAGCACTATCCATCCCCACTAACCTGAGTATTTATTGTAATTGAAATCCTCCTATTTATATCATTTTTATAGCCATTTTTTGCGCTCCCCCATTGCAAATCATTTATTGTGCACGGTCAGGCAGTATCCCTCACCCCTGACCTACGGAGCCGATGTAAAATTCCCCTCACTATTAATTTACAGCGTTATTTACCATTTTTTATAACTGTGACAATCAAGTATTTGGTGTGGATACCTATTACAACTCACAGTGTCGGCTTGCCAAAAATTTCGATTCAGAGTAACACATGAAAAAAGTTACATTGCCATTTATTTTACCTATTTTATACACCCATCTCGATAGGTTATTAATTCTGTGTGGATATGAATTAACTCACAGCGCCAGATCTATGCAACACTCCTACATTAAGTACTGGTGATACATGTAATTTTCCCTTAAATACTTATTTACAGCACTTGATTTGCAGTTTTTTGCATATCCTCTTTTAAAATATATTTAACTCTACTGGTTAGAAATTATAACTCACAATGCAGCTCTCCCACCGATGGAAATACATGCAAAAAAAAAAAAAAGAAAAGAAAAAAAAACTACACTTAATTAAAACGCTTCTTTAATCAGCTTTGCGTGTCCCCCTCGAAAAGTGATTTACTTTGCGTGGTCAGATATTACAACTCACAGTTCCGGTATATGGCACATGTAAAAAGCATTACATTTATCTGCAACACTTTTTGCTAAAACGCTTCTTTAATCAGCTTTGCGTGTCCCCCTCGAAAAGTGATTTACTTTGCGTGGTCAGATATTACAACTCACAGTTCCGGTATATGGCACATGTAAAAAGCATTACATTTATCTGCAACACTTTTTGCCATTTTTACACATCTCTCCAAAGGGTGAATTGTTACAACTCTACACATCAAGAATTTCCCACACTAGACTAGTGTACGAGTATGTAAAAGAAAAAAGAAAAAAAAAGAAAAACAATTATTTACAACCCTTTTTTGACATTTTTTACAGTCCCCCGCGAAAGGTAATTTATTTTGCGTGGTCAGGTATTATAACTCAGTGGGGAGGGGGAGGGGCAAGTTGCGACCACTCCCCCTTCATACCCTTCATTGCTGGGTGAAGGTAAGGGGGAGTGGGGCGGAGAGGGATGAGGAAGGGTGGAAAGCACAGTAGGAAAGGTGGACGAGGGTCAGCAGTGGATGGAGAGGGGTGAGAAAAGGATGGAGGGAAAAGGATCGGTGGGGGGAGGGGCAATCGAGAGCCAGAGATAGGAGACACGCTGGGAGGTGAAGAAGGATGAAGAGAAGAAATGGGAAGGGATGGAAAGCGAAGGGTTGGGAGAGTGTGTTCGATGTCTATAGAGAGGTTTGCAAAGAGGTGTAGAAGAAAGATTGGGAGCGATGAAGAGAGACAGAAAAGGGTACGAAGGAGCGAGAAAGCGGAACGAAGAAGGGTAATGAACGGCTTAATCAGTTTGGCACTGACCTTATGTTTGGGGTACGCCCTAGAGTGGGTTTGAGCAACACTGACTACCAACGAGTTAGTGAAATGAATGCTCTTACGCTAATTCCTGTCCGCAGCAATCATATTACCAAACTAACACCATACCACTGTCTGTTGTCAGCATCTTCTGCTGCACCGTCTGTGTCTGGTATCTGTCTTTCCTTCGTACCACCACTGTCTTGTGTTTTGCCGTCACTGCTTTGTATCTATCTACTCTCCTCCTATTCCCCTGCGACTGCCTTCAGAGACGAGAAACGAACGGGGAGGGAAGGAGAGGTATGAGGAGCGGTGAAAAGGAGACAGAACGGCCGAGGAAGAGAGATAGGAAGAGCGAAGGAGGGTTGAGGGGTTGAAACAGGCACCAAATGGAAAAGAGAGACCAAAACGAGTTGTGTGGGGTGGAGAATCACGGGAGAGGGACAAAGAACTGTAGAAAAGAAAAGGCGATAGGAGGGAGAAATAAGGGGAGAGAAACTGGAAGGAGTATGAGTAGGAAAAAGGAGAAGAGAAAGGTTAGGATAAAAATGGGTAGTCGGAGGAAGGTGAGGAAAAGGAAGGAAGGGAGTATTTGAAAAGGAAAGGTTGACTGAAGTAAAGGCGAGGGAGAGGTGAAGAAGAGGAGGAGGAGGAAAGGAAAGTATAAAGATAAGAGAGAAGGGTAGGAAGAAGTAGGACTGGGGTGAAGAAAATGTGAAAATGGAAAAGGTTTTAAGGAGAAGGTAAGGTTGTGGGGAAGGGGAACGAGAGGAGCCTTAGAGTGGTAAAGATGGAGGAGAAAGGTTGAGATAAGCGTCGGAAGGAGTGGAAAACTGGTGAGGAAAATGGGAAAACGGAGAAGACGGTTTAGAAGTGTAGGAGGAGAAGGATGGGGATGAGGAAGATAGATGAGAAAAGTATGAGAGGGGTAAAAGGGGAGAGGAAGTTTCAGAGGAGTATGAGGAGTAGGAAAGGAATGAGGAAGGGGGGAAAGAGGGGAGAGGAATGTTGAGATAAGGATAGGGAGGAGTAGATAATAGGCACAAAAAAAGAGGAAGAAAGGGGAACAGGAAAGCTGAAACTGAGTAAGAGGAACAGGAAAGAGGAGAGTAAAAGTAGGGAGAGAGGGGTTGGGCTGGTCAGGGTTGAGGCAGTGGTGTTGGGGGAAGGTGATGGAAGGTTATTGCTCTCCCACGTCTAGGGCTTACCGGGCTTCTACACGGGGGCCTGGGATTGATTTCTTATTTTTTATTCTTTTGGGGGGTGTGGTGGAGGTGAGAGTGGAGGTTGGATGGATGTGGATAGACTGTGAAGTGGTTAGAATATCGATAGTTGTAGATTGGCAGGGATAGGATGGGAGAGATTGAGCTGAGGGTTATTTCTGTAGAGAGATTGTGGAGGTGAGGATGATGTTGGATAGGAGTGTGGATAGGCCTTGAAGTGGTGAAAAAGTCTTGGAAAGTAGGTGTGGAATGAGTTTTGTGAGAGTACAGTCGTTTTGTAAGTGACTTTAGCGATTTCTCAACACATTATCCTTAGCGATTTATAATGCACGATACACCTCAGTATCCATCTGTATGTTACTGATGCAAACTTTGTCGATACAGGAGAATGTTAAGGTATAATATGTAAACTAATTCCCTATGGAAGAGGTGCTGCGAAGACTCCTATGCCACCTCGAGTGCCATCTAAGTGTCTGGTTTTACTTTTGCTCCTCTTACATGCTCACTCATTTACCTGCCTTTCCATCCATCCCACATGCTCGCTTACCAACCCTGTCACTCACTCACCCACTCACTCACTCACCGGACTTTCCCTTAAATCTCATTCACTTTTTCCTTCCATCCGTCACACTCATCTGACGTTCCTTTCATCACTCCCTCAATCTTTCACTCACTCAGCTAACTTTCCCGTCATCACTCACTCAGTCTTTCACTCACTCAACTGACTTTCTTTTATTTCCAATACCTCACTCACTTACACAGTCACTCACTCACACACACACGCTCACTCTCCAGCCACTAAAGTATCGCAGGAGTTAATATCTTACACCGCAAGTTATGTCTTCGGTGGCTCATCTGTTTATGTTTACGCCTGAACATGAGAACACCAGATAAGAGGGTGCATCTACTGATTAGGGCGTGAGAGAGAGAGAGAGAGAGAGAGAGAGAGAAATATGGTAGGGGCCCTATTCTTTTGCTTTTAGAAGGCTTAATAGCACCAATTCCCTAGTGATTTATTTCTAGACATTATATAACATCTAAGTAGTCTCTCTCTGTAGTTTGTATAAATATATTTTTAGCCTTTGCACGACGAGAGGCCCCTTTAAAACAGAATAAAATCGTCTGCTGATACTAAGAATAAAACAATGCAGGATTTCCACATACTGCAAAGGCTGCTGGGAAAGTCTTAAACCTTCAGTGAAAAAAAAGTCGCCACTCCCAAGCTGAATAAAATCGTCTTTCGGGAGTAGGAAGAAAGCAGTTAGGATTTCTCACGGCCTGATAGAATTAGTGGCGGAATAGTGTGCTTAGAGAACATACAGGGAAGTGTTCAGGGGCCATTAAAAAAAAGAAATTACTAGTAAGGAAGACGTGTTGGGGAGCCTCGTCAGCTATGGGACTCCTGAAGGTGGTTAAGAAGGTGGGATGGTTTGATTATTGGTAGGTAGGTAGGCAGTTAAGTAAGTTGGCTGGTTGGAATGTAGGTAACAGGTCAGATGGTAGTTGAAGAGGTAGGATCATGTGCGGATACGAAGCTAAGTTGGAAGCATTGACTCTTATGGAGGTAGGTAAATAAGCAGGTAGGTAATCTGGTAAACAAATTGGTAGATAAACATATAGACAAGCAGATAAGTAGGCAGGTAAGTATATAGATTTCATAAGTAGGTTAGTAAGTAAATACTACTTAAATAGTTTGGTATGATTGGTAGTTTGGTGGTTGGGTGGGTAGAAAAACTTCATTCATAGCGAACAAATATTTTGAAATGTTTATGAATTACACAGATAAGTGGAAAGAAATTTTTTCCTTGCATGCAAAAGCCGAGATTAATCTGGGAGTGTGGGCTGACATTTTTTTCTCCTCCTCTTCCTCATCCTCATCATCATCTGCATCCTCTTTTTTTTTCTTCTTCTAGTTTATCTCACTTCTTTCCCATATCATCATCATCATCATCATCATCATCATCATCATCATCATCATCTGCATCATCATTTTTTCTTCTTCTTGTTTATCTCACTTCTATCCCATATCATCATCATCATCATCATCATCATCCACTTTCATCTTTTCTTCCCCACCTCCTCCTCCTCCTCCTTTAACATAATATCCCTTCTTTTATAAGTCATAGTCAACGCTTCCTCTTTCGTCTCCTCTTCCTCTTTCTCTCCATCTCATTCTTCCTCCTCTTCATCACCCTCTCCCTCTGACGTCGCATCCTCCCTCTTCCTTCTCCTCTTCCTACTTGGGAGAGAGAGAGAGAGAGAGAGAGAGAGACGCCCCTCACCCACAAGGATAAATTGGGAAATATAATTGGAAAGAGGGGAGAAACAAGGGAGAGAGAGGGACGGAGGGAGGGTGAGAGGGTGGAAGTGGGAGAGGAGAGAGAGAGAGAGAGAGAGAGAGAGAGAGAGAGAATTGAGGAGTCAGGGGAAGAATAGGAATAGAGAGAGGGAGGAGGAGTGAGTTAGAGAAGAAGAAAGAGAGAAGGAAGAGAGAGAGAAGGAAGAGATAGGGATGTATTAAGGAAGGCAGTAAGAGACAATGAAAATGAGTTACGTCAAATTATATACGTTCAGAGATGACCAACACTTATTCTCAGTACGGGGTGATCCGGATTTATTAACAGTTGAATGCATTACCACGTACGGGAAGTATGTAAAGTTTATCAGTCACTCCCCCGAACATCCAGCAATAAGGTGTACAGAAAATGGGGTAAAAGCAGCATCTTGGAAAGCCGAATTTCACCAAAGGAAATACTGTAAGAATATTATACTGTATGATAGTATTAACAATGACATTAATAAATATTGGATTATGAAAGTTGTACTACTATGTTCGTTTTACCCTAACTTGGCCTAAAATCACCATCTCCCCATCTTGAATGCTGAGATATAAAAACAGTGAAGCGTAGAAAATTATGCTAATCATGAAGAGGTGCTATGGAGACACTGTACATAACCTCTATTGCCTTAATCTATCACTGAGATAAGTGAAATTGCAGATGGTCGAATCACTGGGCTACGGTAAGGTGAGAAGAGTGTGATCATGTTTTATTTATTTTTCTTATCCTGTGTTCGTGCTGTTGTTTTAATGTTGCTTTCTCGTTTTGTTTCAGGTATTCAAGAGTAACACCTTAAAGATAACGGGAAAGTGTAATCGCCGATTGTTGTCTGCAACAGAGTCATTAGGGTATGTTTCCTGCGAAGTGTTTCTGAACGTTTATCCATTCATTGCGTGTGTGTGTGTGTGTGTGTGAGAGAGAGAGAGAGCGAGAGAGAGAGAGAGCGAGAGAGAGTTTATCAGTTTCCTCTACCCTGCACCTGACTCCGGACTCGATACAATAATAACTTTTTCAAGCACCTGGTCAGGGAGGGAGGGAGAGAGAGAGAGAGAGAGAGAGGAAAGCAATAGTGTTCAAATTACTGAATAGTATTAAAAAAAATAAGGTTTGTAATAAACTTCTTAAATGAAGAATAAAATACAACTCTCTCTCTCTCTCTCTCTCTCTCTCTCTCTCTCTCTCTCTCTCTCTCTCTCTCTCTCTCTCTCTCTCTCTCTCTCTCTCTCTCTCTCTCTTTTCTATAATTGAATTCCCATCAATCCATTTTTCCTCTCTGCTCCCTGTTCTTCCAGTCAAGGGGGCCAAGTGGCGTCATTTGTGGGAGCCCAATGTTTTTACTTTTGTTCCCCCTCTTCTGATTTTCTCGTTTTCTGTTCTTATTTTTTTATTTCTTTTATTAATCTTTATTTGGATTCCGTTTTTTGTTTTTATGCAGGTTTTTATCTTCAAAACTTTATGCGTGTGTGTGTGTGTGTGTGTGTGTGTGTGTGTGTGTGTGTGTGTGTGAGAGAGAGAGAGAAACGATATGTAGGGTGTAGGTTTCACTGTGAATGAGGCATACATGTGATGGTAAACAATCACATCATTACTCGTACTTACCTCAGGGTGGCTGAGATGGCGGGGGAAGAAGGATAAAAACCTATCGGAGACACAGTAAAGCGAGATCGCCTGCTACTGTGCCGTGTGTGTGTGAAAGAGAGAGAGAGAGAGAGAGAGAGAGAGGGGGGGGGGTATAATTCGTGGGTGTGGTGATAGGAAAGACAAGGCGAGGACACGGCGCCCATTCGCCACTGATGCACGGCCACTCACACTGCACAGGAGAGGGGGTGGCCACAGTCTTCCCCCACCCATGATTGCCACCGGGTACACGGCCCTATCCCTCACATCTCCAGCCTGGGTGACATTTTTTTTCTTTTGTTCATTTTTACAGCCATAAGACAGTTTTATTCATCCGCGGCCTCTCGTACTGATGAGATATATTAATGCGAAATCTAATTACTCTATTGCAAAAATTCCCTTCAAAGTGAAATTAAACCCGTCATGAGGTACCAAGAATAAGATAAAAAAAATATGCTGTGGCTATAGCTTTAGTGCAACAGGTCTGTCCGTATCCCCTTCAGTACGATATTATTATTATTATTATTATTATTATTGTTGTTGTTGTTGTTGTTGTTGTTTTGTTTTGATAGTACAAATATTTTCTTGTGATTATTTATAAACATTAATTTATTTATTTACTGCATCGTGTTAAAACGCCACCTGAAAAAAAGACTCGAAAAAACATAAACCATCCTTCAAGAGAATAAATAAGCAAACTCCATATGATCACAGCAGAAAGGCAGTAAAAATGATAACTACCGCACTGTGTTGGCGATGACTTGCAATTAACACACACACCGAAACTTTAAGAAGAAAAATCCTCCCAGACCAGTCTTATCGGAGTTAAGGGTCTCGATACGTCTTTTGTTGAGAGAGAGAGAGAGAGAGAGAGAGAGAGAGAGAGAGAGAGAGAAAAAAGAAGAAGAACAAGAAGAAGCAGGAGGAGGAGGAAGAAGAGAGGGATATCGAGAAGAGCTAAATGGGTCTTTTGATAGTATTGCTGGAAGACGTAGGATTGGTCGGCACTCTCAGGAGAATTGGTCGGGAGGAGCTTAGGTCGGGAAGAATGGCGTTGCGGGGGGAGCGAAGAATGGCCAGGGAGGAAAAAAAAGACGGGAGGACGAGTGGTCGGTTCTTTGGGAGGACGAGAGAGGAGAAGTGGGCGGGAGGAGAGTTAGCCGGGAGGAGAGTTGGTCTGGAAAAGTGGTCGGGAAGAGAACTGGTCGGGAGAAAAGCTGGTCGGGAGAAGTGGTCGGGGATCATCGTGGGGGGGGGAAGTGAGGGATGGTCGGGAGAGAAAGCAGTCGGGAGGGGGAGTAGCTGTCAGTCTTATAATGGCTTTGTGGGAAGACGTGGGGGCTGATCTGCGGTGTCGGGAAGGAGGGAGGTAGATCGGGAAGAGCAGTGTTCGGGATGAATTATTGTGGCCGTGGTGATCGGTGGTCAGTAGGCATGTAGTGTTAGGGTGGGAGGAATTGGGAAAAGGAGAGTATTTATTTATTTATTTAACTTTATTTTTATGATTATTTTTGGTGGGGGAAGTGACAGGTGGTTGGTGGGGAGGTTATGTTATGGTTAAAAGAGATTGGGAGGAGGAGAGGGAGCTTTATCTTTGTTTTTATTATGTAAGTGAAATTGTGGTGAGATGGGAGATTTGATCGAGAGGGGAAGTATCCAGGAAGACTCATCGAAGGTAGTGATGGTAAGAAGGAAGGTGGCTTTAGAACGAGAGATCAAAAGGAGACATTGCTCTTGTCCGTGATTTCTGGGAAGACGAACGGTTGGTCGGGAGGAGATCTGGTCGAAAAATACCTTGGTGGGAGTAAATGATAGTCGGTGGGGTGAGGGGATGAGGAAGGGGCGGGGGAAGGGAGTTGAAAGGAGGTTGCGGGAGGTGGAGGAACGGTGTTGGGAAACGAGTTATGTGATGGGGAAGATGGGAGGAAGGAATGCGTGTGAGAAAAAATATAAGATTGGAAAGGTATAGATGGGTGGACATGAAATAGGAAGATTGGATGAGGAAATCTGGAGGTGTAATATATAAGAGGGAAATGTGTAGGAAGAATAAGATAAGAAGACGTGGGAAGACAGAACGAGAATGCGTGGGAAGAAACTGACGAGGGAAATGCGTGGCAGCGGCTGTTGTGGCAATGCAGTGATAGCTGTGGGAAAGCAGTAGTTGTTGTGGGAATGTATTAGTAGTTGTGGGGAAGCAGCGGTAGTTATGGGAAAGCAGAAATAATTGTCGAAAAGCAGTATGTTAAGTATGTGAAAACAGTAGTAGTTGTGGGAAAAAAGCAGTTATGGGCAAAGAGCAGTTGATGGAAAACAGTAGTGGTGGGAAAGCAGTGGTAATTGTGGAGAAGCTAAATGATGAGAGGAGGAGCAGTAATGAAGAGATAGCATGTCGTGGGCTGGAGAGAGGAGGGGTGGGGAGAGACGTTGGGAAAGGGCCTGGAGAGACTGGGGGGAGGGGAGTGGGAGGAGCGAGGGGAGGAGGAAATTAAGGGAGGAAGTACGAGGATGAGGGTGAGGGGAGAGACAGGGAAGTGGGAGGATACGTTAGGGGAGGGGAAGGAGAAAGACGGGTGGAATTATTTTGTGGAGAACTTTGTAAAGGGAGGGTCACGTCATGAGGGAGGGGTAATAGTGGGGATGGGGGAAGGGAGAGGGGATATAGTGTGGGAAACAAGGATAGTTAGACACCTCCCTTCTACCCCGACTTTCTCCTATCCTTTCCCCGCCTTCTCAATTTTAGTCCAAACCTCTACCCAATCTGAGTTCTGCTTGGGGAAAAATGTGGTGGAGAAGATGGTAACTAATGTAGACCTCCCCACTCCCTGACCCCCTCCTTCTATCCCCACCCCCGCTTTCTCTCGCCGCCCTACCCCAATTTCACCATTTTCCACACCATTCCCTTTCCCACCAACATCCCCTCCCTCTATCTTCACTTTCCCTCTCCCTTCCCCTTCCCCCCACCTCATTTTCTTCCTACTCTCAACCTCATCTCCCTTTGGTCTAAACTCAGTGTGATGGGGAAGTCACTGGGGAGGGAAGGGGTAACTAATGTACATCTTCCCAACGTCTCGCACTCTCCTTCATCCACCTCCCCCTTCCTACTTCTCCCTCCTACTACTCCTCCTTTCCCTCTAACCCCTGCATTCCCTTTCCTCCCTTCTCTTATCTCCCCAACTTTTCACCCCTACCTCTCCACACTTACACCCTGTGACCCCCACCCTCTCCACACTTACACCCTGTGACCCGCACCCTCTCCACACTTACTCCCTGTCACCCCCACCCTCGCCGTTTTCCTAACCCCAACCCTTCCTCTTCTTCACCCAAACTCCACCCCTCCCTCTCCCCAACCCCCCCTCACACCACCCCCTCCTTCTCGTCGTCTGAACCCATCTTAATTGAAGTTTATGAGCATGTGAGTTGTCGGGATGTTTGTGTGTTTGTGTTCTTGTTGTATGGTTGACCTCTTACTACATTCTCTCTCTCTCTCTCTCTCTCTCTCTCTCTCTGCCTTCCTCTTCCTCCCTCCCTTCCTCTCTCGTCTCACACGCTTCTTCCTCCATCCTCTCATCGTTACTACCATCTCCTCCTATCCTCTGTCGCCTAGTTGCTCCACCTTTCTTTTTCCTCTTTTTGTCTCCCCTTTTGATACTTCTATTTATGTTGTTAAGGCCAGTTGTGGTTTGCGTGGCATTTCCTCTATTTGTTCTATTGCTATTACGTCCATTTTTACATTCTCTATATTTAGTTTTTTTTTTTTTCCTCTAAGTTACGTATTTCCTGTTTTATGTATTTTTATCATTTTAACTCTTTCAATTCATATTTTTTTTCGTTTTCTTTCTTAAACTGCATATTTATCGCCAACTGGACTCGTTAGTGCATCCTAACCTATCCTACCTTAACCTTCGTCTCAAAGATCCTCCATAATTTTAACCACCTAAGTTTACCACGAAGCCTAACCTTGGAAGCCCCAATTACCTGTATCAAACTGTGAAAGATCGCCACGCAGCAACACGCTTATTTCAGCGAGAAATACTTTCGGCACAAGTAGTCATAAAACAGATAATTACACAAAGTAAAACTGCTTCTGAAATGGTCTTTAGTCATCAACAGTCAGGGAAAAATACAGACAAATTATGGAAGCAGACAAATTAGGGAGCAGACAAATTATGGAAAAATCCCGAAAAATACCGTATTTGAAGGAGACAATGACAAAATGACGATAATGGTGACGAAAGTGGTGATTAGGATGAGGGGAGTGACGAAGACGTTACTAAAGCTCAAAATATGATGGTGATGGTGATGATGATACTTGGTTCAAAAACATGTAAGATAATAATGATGATGATAGTGATAAGAAGAGAAAAAACATAGAGATAATGATGGTGGTAAAGCATAAAATAAGGAAAAGAAAGCCAACCTCACAGGGGGTCATTTCTGGTGGAAGTGACGGGAGGGATGGTAATGGTCGCTATTAGTGACGCCTTCTCTACCTCCCCTCCACCTGCCCTCCCCACCTCTCCTCCTACCATCACCAACCCTCCACCTCCCCTCACCACACTACCCCACCCCTTCCAACTGCCCCCCTCATCCCCACCAGTCCTTATTTTGCGTCTCATTCCCGCCTGATGTGCCCTCAGCGACCCAGGCGTGCCATGCAGGACTAAGCCAGGATCTGGATGACGGGGTGGGGGTAGTGGGTGTAGCTGTGGTGGTGGGTGTTGGGATGGTGCCTAAAGCTGATGGCTGGGGGAGGACAGGTGGGGTATGGGTGGAGAGATTAAGGTGCTTTGTGGCTGAAGTGTTTGTGTGAGTGGAAAGGGACGTTGGGATACAGGGGACGCGAGGAGAGTAAACTGGCCTGGCAAACCATGTAAACCACCTGTGTATGAAAAAGGATGAAAAGAGATATGTCCGCCCACAAAGAGGGTAAAATGCATAGACTAGAGACGAGTGTTGAGAAGGAGAGAAAGAGGATGTAGGGAGTGACAGAAGGGAAAATGGGGGAAGGAAGGAAGAAGAGGTAAAATGAGAATGGCAAGGGTTTAGAGGGAGAGACAAGAAGAAGATACATAGATGGTCTGAATGAAGAGAAAACAACTGGGAGTGGAAAAAGGTATTGAGAGGGGAAAGGGAAAATGTACCCTAATGAAGGAAAGAGAGTAAATAAAGACAAAGAAAACAGAGAGAGAGAGATTACAGTGAGAATGCAAAAAAGGGCAGAGAGGGAAGGGAAAGCATGGTGTAATGAGAAAGATATGGTAAGAGAAGGAAGGCAGAAACAGTAATGAAAAAAGTCATGCAGATGGAGGGGAATAGTGTAGGAGTAAATATAGAAAAGGAAGGCAAAGAAATGGGGTAGACAGGAAGGGAAGGCCTGGGCAGAGGAGGGAACGAAAGAAACTGGGATTAGAAAAGAGGGAAAGAAAGGGAAGGGGTAAATATGTATGAATAAAGAGTGAGAATAATGGAAGGGAAAAAGCAGACGCAGCAGACTTAGGGTACAATCTGTGACCCCAGCACCCTACCCGTCTCCCCCCACACACACAAACGGGGAAAAAAATCAAGGAGAATAGGATTGAAATTACCGAAGGATGAAGGGGAAATGGATTAAAGGAAATGCTCGGTGCGTGAAGAAGGAATTGAGAGATTTACATGAACGAGGGAGAGAGAGAGAGAGAGAGAGAGACAGACAGACAGAGAGAGAGACAGACAGAGAGAACAATATCTTATTATCTAGACGGTTTTATTCAGCTTAATGTCTCTCGGAACTACAGCAATGAGAAAAGTTAGGCAGGCTCCATCATCCCAATCGTCCTAATGGTGTGTTGATGTCCGTAAACTCTTGCCACCTCCAGACGATTTTACTCAGCCCTGGGACCACCTGTCGTAGTGAAGGGGCTGAGAATAGGGTCCGTGCTCCCGTGGTTCTAGGAGGCTCCGTGGTACAACCTTCTAGCTATTCAGTTAATTTAGTTATGCATATTTCGCTTTAATTTTCTCTTATACATTATTTATATCTGTTTAATACTGACGTGGGAATATTAATGTTATCCATATCGTTTTTATTACCTGGAAATTGATGTGTGAAAATATTAGCCGCCTCTCTCCAGTGTTATTATATACTATTTTGATTTTGCTACTACTGGGTTTTATTTATTTATTTACTTATTTATTTGAGATTAGTGGAACGCCCTAGTCTTGCAAGGGTTAGTCAAGGCCATATCTAACACACCCAGTTCCAGATGTCACCCCTAATCAAAATAAAATCGCCTGGTACATAGAATAATAAAATAAACGGTTTTCATGGGAGTGAAGGGGTTAACGAGCCATATCAAGAAAAAACAAGTATCAAGGACAAGGGAACTTTGGTTAATACCCTTGGTGTGGTGTGGTGTGGTGTGGTGTGGTGTGGCGTGAAAGGGTGGTATGGTATGTGGTGTGGCGTGAGAGGATGGCATGGTGTGTGATATGGCGAGAGGATGGTGTGGTATGTGATGTGGCGTGAGAGGGTGATATGGTGTGTTGTGTGGTGTGATATGGTATGATGTGTGATTTAGTGTAGTGTGGTATGGTGCGATGTTTTATGTGGTGTGGTGGGTTGTGGTATGGTGTGAAGTGTGACTGGGTGTGGTGTGGTGTGATGTGATGTGGTGTGGCTTCGTTAATGCTGCTCAAGTCTACGGGAGTGAAGCACCTCGTTTCAAAAAAATAGTTGTTCGTGAGAGAGAGACAGACAAGGCCGCTCCTCTGGACACCCCAGCATCTAAAACTGATAAGGGATGAGTGTTTGCGAGCCTCCTAAGCCCACCAGAAGGCGTCCCATGGTACGTTTTAAATCTGACAGCTTTGTAACAGGACACAGGAGGATCAATGGTTTCACAGTCCAGTGAAGGTGCTAAAAATTGTCGTTCTTCCATATTTGTAAGATAAGTGAATTGCTTTGTAATATAAGACGATTCTCTCTCTCTCTCTCTCTCTCTCTCTCTCTCTCTCTCTCTCTCTCTCTCTCTCTCTCTCTCTCTCTCTAATCCACAGTACCTTCTTCTTTCCAATCTCCCTATCCCCCATACATTCCTCTCCCCCCTTCCTACCTCTCCAGTCTCTCCCCCTCCCCTTATCACCCCCCATATCCCCCCCTTGATATAGAGTTCACACAGAAGTACCGCCAGCACATTACTTGCTTCCCGACACTATAATTACAGGCTACCCCTCCCTACCCCTTCACTACCCACATCCCTCCCTTCCATTCTTTCCCTATTCCCTTTCCCCTTTCCTTCCCACTCTCCCTACGTCTCTCTTCCTCCCTTTTACTAGTTCCTTCTCTATTCCCCCTTCCCTACATTTGTCCCTTCCACATTCCTCATTCCTTCCTCTCATTCTCTATTTTTCCCTTCCCTGTTTCTCCCTTATACATCCTACTCTTCTCTTCTCATTATTCTCTCCATCTTTCCTGTTTCCTCCTACCACGTCCTCTCTTCCCTCCCTCTCGACCTTCTTCCCGTTTCCCCGTTTCTGTTTCCTCCTTCATTAGTTCCTTCACTCCCCCCCCTCCCAAAAGCTCATCCATATACCCTTCCCTGTAAGTCTCCAGATTCTCCTCCTTCCTGTTTTCCCACATTATACTCTTCCATAACCAACCTTCACCTGCTCTCCCTTTCCACCTCCCTCCAGACAGCCATCCCTACACCTCTCCCCCCCCTCTCTCTCTCTCTCTCTCTCTCTCTCTCTCTCTCTCTCTCTCTTTATATTACTATCATTGTCGATCTTTCTGCTTATCTATCTGTCTGTCTATCTATCATGTGTTACGCTCAGACATCACATAACACACATACTTCCTTTTCCAGAAGTAAGCCGAAACGTTAAAAAAAAAAAAAATCCCATGCCAAAATCCAGCCAAGGAGTTTCACGTTTCCCTCGTTGTCTGCTTCCCTGACACTAACATTTCTGCTGTGTATGTCTGCTGCCTCACTGTCTTGGATATTAAGGCACTGTTATTTAAGCTCAGAGCGCGCTACAGTTCACAAGCTTACAGTTTTTGTCGATAATTTTCAAGGCATGCAATGAGTATGGATTTTCTCTCATCTTTTTACTGTGTTGGTGACCTTATACGATAAAGGCTTACCACATCTAACACTTACCTGTAGATGTTTTATAAATGGTCGTTATGAACTGGGGCTTACACATACTTCCGGTTTTTCACTGTCAATAATACTGCAACTTTAATCTTGGGCTTATCAGCATTGGATATACATAAATTCCACTCTTGGCTGCATCATTATAGCGAACACCCATAAGGTCCCTCATCTACGGTATCTAGTAGTTTTGTATTTACCTCCTCGAGGAGGTATATGTTTCACCCCGCGTTTGTTTGTTTGTTTGTTTGTTTGTCTGTTTGTCTGTTAGTAGGATTACCCAAAATGTTATGAACGGATTTTCATGAAATTTTATGGAGGGGCAGAATATGGCCATTGAAGTGTCGACTAGATTTTTGTTGTGATCCGGATTTATTTGTCTGTTTGTTCACACCATATCTCCAAAAGTTCTCAGTGAATTTCAATGAAATTTTTTGGACGGGTGGGTCGTTGGCCGAGAAAGAGTCCTTTAAATTTAGGGGTGGATCGGATCCGGATTCGGATCCTACCACACAGTATCTCCAAAAGTTCTCGATAAATTTCAACAAAATTTTGTGGAAGGGTTTGGCATTGGCCAAGAAAGAATTCTTCAAATTTGGAGGCTCAGCCGGATCCGGATCCGGATCCTACCGCTCAGTATCTCTAAAAGGATTGAATGAATTTCAATGAAATTTTGTGGAAGGGTGGACCATGGGCCAAGAAGGAATTGATTAAATTTGGGTGAGGATCCGGATCCGCCATTAGCGGAGGTATGCGCTCTCTGATTGCCTCTCTAGTTTATTCTGTAAGTCAGATAAGTTATACGTATTACGAGAAACAGATTTCCTGCACTGAATGAGAGTACGAAAAGATGGCTTAATCCGTTGACTCCCGTGACGTATGTTTTACTCTTCCTACTACCAGACTGTTTTATTGAGAGTAGGATTTATCTAACTGCAGGGACAGAGTTATACTTCCTTTAGCTCCTTTCATCATACTAAATCTCTCCTAAGCTAAATATAAACGCCTGAAGGCAGCATGAATAAAAATAAACCCCACGGTGTTAGAGTGAAATGATTAAAGTAGAACACTGTTGGAAGATGGAAGAGTGAAAGGAAAGAGGAGACATTATTACGTATTCGTCTTTGCCTACCAGCAGAATGAATACCTTTTAAAGAGATCAGTAGACAGGACCTGTATGTCTAGCAGTGCTGTGTCTTTTATATCTAGTGAAAAAAGAGAAGAGGAAGAGATCATATTTTCAGCTCAGTACAAGTAATATGCTCAGTTTCAGTTTGTTCAGAGAGTGAGAGAGAGAGAGACAGACAGACAGAGACAGAGGCAGAGATAGACAGACAGACAGAATTTGTCTATGTAGCATAAAAATAGCTCCATTTTCAGTTCTGAATAAAAGCAGTATCAGCATTTTTAACTCTACATAAAAGCAACTCACCCGTTTTTATTACATGCCGAGAGAACAACAAATAACACTAACAGCGCTGGGCCCAAACTAATAATAGGCAGCGACCCGTGGCCAATTAACGTACTGCTGAAATGTAATTAATAACGCCCGCTAAGGCAATTCACCCGCCTGTTGTTACCCCTCACCACACCACCGCTTCCACCCACCCACCCCCAGCAAACCCATCCCCACCCACATCCTCTCCATCCCACTTCCACCCCACACCTTCCATCCTTAACCTCACCACACCCACCCCACACCAACCCCCAGCCATTGTGCCACATCCACCAACCCCACCCTAAACCATCCCCATCCCCATCCCCATACCCTCACCCTACCCCCACTCTAACCTTCCCTCACATCCACCTCCCACTCTAACCCTCACCTCCACCCCCACCCCCACCCTCTCATTCATCAGTCTTGCCTTGCCAGTTTTTTCATTAGTGCGGTGAAGGCTGCAAGGTTTTATAATTCGTAAATGCGTTACCTGTCGCACGTTTTTTCGTCGTGGTGAAGCATTAGTTTAGCTTGGCTTAGGTTTGGTTATTAGGGTGGTTTGGATAACATGGGTGAGATAAGGTTTGGGTTGGTCTAAGAATAGCATTTATTTATGTTTTTTTTTTTATTTATTTATTACCGGTATTATATATTCATGTCGCTTGAGAGAGAAAAAGTGAGTCTACCTCTTCCGTACAATAACGTCTGTTTTGTTTCGTTCTTGCGACCTCCAGACAAATTTTACTTAGCCTAGAAAACACGTGTTGTAATGAAAGACTACAATTAACCCTTCCAGTTTAAAAAATCTCACTAAATTTGAATATACTCGTCTGGAGACTGAAAAAAAAGAGAAAAAGAAAAGAAAGGAAAAAAGAAAGAAAAAGAAAACGATGTCACGTTACTACAGAGGTTATTTTCTTCGCTAGGTGAGCCTTTCCTGAGCTGCAAAAATATGATCCTGGGAAGCCGGAATATTAGAGAAGTCGTTATCGTAGTGGAAGCATTAATCCCTTCAGTTCAATGAAGCACTTGTTACTTCATTGTTTCTTTCTCCAGAGGATTTCCTTCAGCTTAGGAAAGACTTTTGGAACATGAGGGGTTAGCTGTATAAGACTTCTGGAACGTGAGGGGTTGGATGTAGCCTTCACTGCCCCCTTCATTGTTAGGCGACTGCAAGATTAAATCAAGATAATACCCGTACGTCGTCGTATTGGAGAAATTGATAAAGTGTTTCATGTACTTGTGTGTGTGTGTGTGTGTGTGTGTGTGTGTGTGTGTGTGTGTGTGTGTGTGTGTGTGTGTGTGTGTGTGTGTGTGTGTGTGTGTGTGTGTGTGTGTGTGTGTGTGTGTGTGTGTGTGTGTGTGTGTGTGTGTGTGATGATTTATGGTTTAATAGTTTCCTCCAGCTCTCCGTTTACCCCAGCTCTCCATTTACCCCAGCTCTCCATTTACCCCAGCTCTCCATTTACCCCAGCTCTCCATTTACCCCAGCTCTCTCTTTACCCCAGATCTCATTTACCCCTGCTCCATTTACCCAGCTCTTGGTTCACCCCTGCTCTTCACTTATCCCAGCTCTCCATTTACCCCAGCTCACCATTTGCCCCAGCTCTCTGCCCCAGCTCTCTAATTATCTCAGCGCTCTATTCACCCCAGCTCTCCATTTACGCCCATATCCAGTTCCATTCCTCACCCTAGTTTTGTTCTTCCCACGCCAATCTCCACCCCATTCCCACTACAATCCCTCACCCCACGCACCACACGCTAACTTCCTATCACCACCCCATCCCTCATAGTACCCCATCACTTCCTAGTCATCATCTCCAAATCCTTAATTAACTCATCTCACACCCCAGCCTTCATTTTAACCATTGTACTATCCAGCCTCTAGCCTTCCCTTTCCCTCTACCCCAGTCTTACCCCAAAATTTTCCTTTTCCCTTCCTTCATCTCTACCATTTTCCCCTTCCCTACCCTCCTGTTCCTCCTCCCCTACTCTTTCCTTGTCACTCATCTCTTATTCTTACCTTTACCCTTACCATATCCTTATCCTTACTCAGTACCCCCCTCTTTCCTGTCTCCAACCGCCCTTCTTGCTACCTCCAAATCCGCCTCGTTCCTACCTCCAATCCTCCCTCTTTAATACGCCCAACCCCCCCTCTTTCCTACCCCCAGTCCCCCTGTTACCTATCTCCAGTCCCCGCCTCGTACCAGCCTCTAATCCCCCCTCTCTTCTACATCAAACTCCGCCTCTTTCCAGTCTCCACTACCCCCTTTTCGTGTTTCAAGCCTGCCCTCTCTACCTACAGATTCCCCTTCTTTCCTTCTTCCAAACCCCCTGCTTTCCTATCTCTAAACCCCCTTTTTCCTACCTCCAGACTCTCCTTCTATCCCTTCTCCAAACCCCCTTCTTTCCTATCTCCAGACTCCCTGCTTCTCCCTTCTCCAACCCCCCCTTCTTTTCTACCTCCAAACCCCCTTCTTTCCTGCCTCCAAGCACCCTTCTCTCCTTTCTCCAAACCCTCTCTTTCCTACCACCAATACCTTCTCTTTCTTTCCTCCAAATCCCCAGTCTTCCCTCTCACTATCCTCAACGTCTTTCCTGCCTCAAACCCCTCATTCCTTTCCTCATCTCCAACCTCCTACCTCCATCCCTCCTTTCCTACCTAGACTCTTCCCTCTTTCCTACCTCAAACTACCTTCTGTCCGACCTCCTCTGGCCAACCTCCTACGTACAACCCTTCATCTTTCCTATCAAAAATCACCCTCTTTCCTACCCCTTCTGCCCAGCCTCGTACTCGTACCTCCAAGCCTTCCTGTTTCCTACCTCCAGCCCCAAGCAGAAGTTCACACCAACGTCAGTTTATTCTTTCTGTTTTATTTTCCTCTGGTTTAAGCGAGTCACTGGGGAAATAAACCAGGCATTGGAACTAATTGTTTTTTTCTGTTCCGAGGAAATTAAACTTTTCCTCTTGCTTCTGCGGTCTTCGGGGGGGAGAGAAGGAGAGAGAGAGAGAGAGAGAGAGAGAGAGAGAGAGAGAGAGAGAGAGAGCACTTTTATGTCAAGCAAGAAAGTACCACTATTTTAAAACTGAATGGAAGCAAACAATCCACTTTTTAGTACTTCCTGAACATAAGAGAGAGAGAGAGAGAGAGAGAGAGAGAGAGAGAGCACTTTTATGTCAAGCAAAAAAGAACCACTATTTTAAAACTGATTGGAAGCAAACAGTTCACTTTTTAGTACTTCCTGAACAAGAGAGAGAGAGAGAGAGAGAGAGAGAGAGAGAGAAAGCACTTTTATGTCAAGCAAAAAAGTACCATCATTTTAAAACTGAATGGAAGCAAACAGTCCACTTTTTAGTACTTCCTGAACAAAAGAGAGAGTGAGAGAGAGAGAGAGGGGAGGGAGGAGCACTTTTATGTCAGGCAAAAAGTACCGCTATTTTAAAACCGTATGAAAACAAACTATTCTCTTTTTTGTACTTCCTGAAACAGAGAGAGAGAGAGAGAGAGAGAGAGAGAGTCTTTTCTCGCAGATACAAAAAGATAAAGCTTGATACGAAGGGTTTCAATTCCTCTTTCTATGTACCTATATATATACGGTATTTCTGTTCTCCATGCCGTATCCTGTGACATGTACCTTCCTCCGTTAAGAGTCAGTAACTTTATAGTCTTTAGTCCCAAAACAAACCATCCTCCTTTATTGACATCCTTATTGTTTTTCTTCACTGATATGGTGCAGCAGTAGACAATCTGTTGAAAAATGAAGTGGCGTGGGAAGACGGAATCACTGCCTGTCATTAAGTGGGGAAAAATAAAGGTTAGAAGGATGGCGATGATGATGATGATGATGATCATCATCATCATCATCATCATCATCCACTTACCGATACTTCCTCCTTGCCCACGCTTTCTCTCGCTTTCGTAACATATTTCAGCCAAAGGACTTTTTTATTATTATTCTCTTCCTTTAACCATAGTATTTAATTCAATAAAAAAAAAAAAAGCTTCTAGTTGTAAGGAAATTAATGAAGGCTATATTTAATCCCTCCCCCCATCTTCGACACGTCTCTCTTAAGCTAAAAAAAAAAAAAAAAATCCTCTCCAGCTAACAAAAGTAAAGTACAAGGAACGTCATTGGACCGAAAGGGTTCAAGAATAATATCCCGAAGAAATTTAGGTCCATTATATCTATCCCAGTTTTCTTTTCCTTGCCATTTTATCTATTGATCTTATACAAATATTTCGCGATCTGCCAAAGTTTCCGTCCGTCCACCAGGTATCCGCCCATCCATCTACCTGTCTGTCTGTTTATCTGTTTGTCTGTGCTTTTTGATAATGAATAATTCTCTCTCTCTCTCTCTCTCTCTCTCTCTCTCTCTCTCTCTCTCTCTCTCTCTCTCTCTCTCTCTCTCTCTCTCTCTCTCTCTCTCTCTCGCTGTCTTTGTTGACCCCACACGCTGATATTAATCCCCTGAGAACGGCTGGGCAATTAAAACTTTAGGTCAAATCAAAAAGAGCACGAGAGAGAGAGAGAGAGAGAGAGAGAGAGAGAGAGAGAGAGAAATTCAATGAAATCAGACATATAATGATGACAAAGGAAGTATGAGAACAGAAAAGGAGGAACTGAAGAAAAAAAAAGATAGGAAAAAGAGGAGGAAGAAGTAAGCCTGTAAAGATGGGAGGGTCTAACTGAAGAGAATAAAATGAACAAGAGAATTATTAAATTGTGAAGATTATAGAGAATGCCATTAAAGAAAAGAGTGGAAAAAAAGTGACGACGGTAAGGAGGAAGAGGGAGATGCATAAGGAGGGAAAGTATAAGTAAATAGGTAGATGACGGGGAGCAGATGTAGGTACGAAGAATGCTGGTGGATAGGATGTGGGGGAGTGAGAAGTTGGGCGATGAGGGGAACAAGATGATAGTGATGATGATGATGATATCAGGTGAGGAGGAAGAAGGTAGGTAGATGAAGAGGTAGTGAGACGTGGACAGGGAGGAATGAAAGAGATGAAAAGAAAGCTAGGTAGGGATGGGCGTGAACTGGAGGAAATGGAAGGATAGAAGGAGGAGCAAGGAACTAGGAAGAAGGCTTGTACGGTAAAAGCCTTCTTCCTAGTTCCTTGCTAGTAAAAGTTTTACCCCCTCAATGTGGAATAGGTATTTTTTTTTTTTAGCATTCAGACGATTTTGTCTAGCTTTACAGGAACAATTTGTAGCGGCAGGATTAAAAACAAGTTTCCATTAATCCATTCACAGTTTGATTTCTCTCGCTAAGCTTATTAAAAACGCGTGAAGGCGAAGAGCATAATATAAACACGATTTCATCAGATTGGAGGTTTTAAGTGAACGAGGGTAACTGGTGAGGGAGGTTGCAGGGAGGAAGAGGCAAGGGGAAGGTGGTGGTGGGGATGGGGGTGCAGGTGTGCTTTAGGAAGAAAGACGCAATTCCTGGAAAGCATTTAATTGCCCCTAACAAATGCCCCTATAATGCTCAGTGGAGGTAATTGCCCAGGTACACCAAGTGACCCTCATTAATCTTTTCAGCCCAGGGTAGCTTCTCTGTTTATCTATCTTTTTATTATGCAATTTTCTTAATCCCATCCAGGAGCGTGGGGACCCAGCCCAAACTACTCAGCCCGACATTTAAGGCGAGGGTGGCCCGACTCACTGACCCCTGGGTGTCATTATGTAAACAATACCCCTTCCCCTTATGGAAACCTCTATGGCCATCATCTACTTCGAACACCTTAACCCACTAAACCACCAGTCGTCTGTTTCGTATTATGGTTACCACCCAACGTAATGAGTGGATTTCTGTATTACAGGAAACAGTTTGGCTCGACACTCAGTTCAGTATAGAATCAACTGAAGACTGTACTACTTCGTGTGAATGGATGGCGGGCGGCCCCACCTACCGTCATGATATTTGTACTGCAAGGATGAATAAATCCGTTTGGCGATAGCCGGAATAAAACATTCAGCATCCTTGTGTTTAAGGGATTAACCTCTCCACTACTAGAAGTCTCCTCTAAGCTGAAGAGAAAAAGTCTGGTTGTTGCAAACATGAAATAGTTGGACGGTATTAAGAACAGTACACAGTGGCGGCAGCAGGATGAAAATGATCTGGGTGTGGTGGGAACGTAAAAGTCATCATACTGAAGGGTTTAAACAGCCTTCGCGTAGTCACCTCCACCCCTCTTCAGTGACATGGAGGGAGTGGGGTGAAGGAGGGGGGGAGGGGGAGACTATTTTAAGCGCCCAACAGCCGGGAAGTACAGCTAATTAACCAGAGGGGGGACTCGTGGGGTTAATTCCAGGGAAATGACTTAATCACTTCATTTCTCTTCATAAAAACGCCGCGGGGACTGAGAGGTGGGGACAGCTGAGGAGATGACGGCGTGGTGTGGTGATGTAGTGATGGAGGTATGATGTGATGTGTGGTCGTGATAGAGGAAGGGTTTGGTGGTGAGTGGTGATGGGGTGATGCGTGGTGATCGTGTGGTGGTAAGTGATAATGGTGATGGATAGAAGAATGGTGAGTAACGGTGTGTGATGATGACTGAGAATGGTGGTGATGAGTGATGACATGGTAACTGGAGCAATGTGGTGGAGAGAGAGGAGTGGTGATGGATGACAGCAGGAGAGGGACAGTGATAAATGATGAGATGGTGATGGTGATGTGTGGTGACAGTCATTGATGTTGATGAGTGGTGAGAGGTGAATGACTCAGATGAATGATAACATGTCTGACTGTGATGAGTGGTGACAGGTGAGCGATGGTGTTGAGCGGTGACCGTGCTGGGCGGTGACAAGTGAGTGATGGTGATGTGTGGTGACAGGTGATTGATGGTGATGAGTGGTGACAGGTGAGTGATGGTGATAAGTGGTGACAAGTGAGTGATGGTGGTATGTGGTGACAGGTGAGTGATGGTGATGAGTGGTGACAGTGAGTGATGTGATGGGTGTTGATGGGTGAGTGGTATTGGTGAGCGCTGACTTGTGAATGATGGTGATATGGTGATGAGTGGTGACAGGAGGGTGATGAGATGACAGGATGAGAACCTTTAGTGATGGTGATAGGGAGGGATTTGGTGGTGATGGGAAGTGACGGGATGGTGATGTGAATTAAGCTGATAATATAGTGAGCTGTTGATGGTGGTTGATAATGCCAGATGAAGATGAATGGTGAGGATGTGTGATGGTGTGATGAGTGGTGACGGTGATGTACAAAGAAAGGTGACTGATGATAATGGTAGCGGTGAAAGAGAATGATGATATTGAACGGTGAATTGGAGAGGGAAGGGGGGAAAGAGGGAGTGGTGTTGACAGGGTAGGAGGGGGTGGTGTAGTGAGTGTAGCCGTGGTGTCAAATGATAGTGTTGGTAATGACAGAATGGCGATGATGCAAGGCGGTAATGACATTCTGTTGATTATGATGGTGAGATGTAGTGATGATAGCGGATACTGAAGATGGTGGTGACTAAAAGTGATGATGGGGAAATGATGATCGTAACCGTGAGAGAGTGGTTGCAGGGTGTGTGTAATCTTTGGTTATGATGATGATGATGATGATGATGATGATGATGATGATGATGATGTCAGGATGGAAATTTTGATGTTGATCTTGAAAGAAGAGTAAATGTTAATGAAAAGGTAGATGATGATGGTAAACTAATGAGAATGGTGCAATGACTGTGGTGATGCCGGTGGTGACGGTGGTGGTGATGCCGTTAAGGATGTGGAGATTGATACACGGGCATGTAGACTGAGAGGAAGGCAGAGGCAACAGAAGAGTAGATGAAAGTGAACGGACGAAGGTGTGTGTGTGTGTGTGTGTGTGTGTGTGTGTGTGTGTGTGTGTGTGTGTGTGTGTGTGTGTGTGTGTGTGTGTGTCCTGATATTTATCCCTTGTTAACCGAGAAAGAGACGCCTTCAGAAACTCGTACCGATATAAGTAAGTAGCTTCGCTGTCTAATTATACTAACGTCTCGGTTCTCTCCCTGTCCCAGAAAAGAGGATAGTGAGTCCAGGAGAAGGGCAGTTTCAGTCTTCCCTCCACTGAATTCAGGTCTAGATAAACCCGGGGATCACAATAACTACAGCAATGTTGGCCAGCAGTGCACCAACCGACACCCTACCCTCGCCACCTCACACCATTCTTAACCAGCCCTGACACACGTAACTGGCTAGGGAACACGGGGCAGGGAGCGTGGAATAGACAGGGATGAAGGAAGGGACAAATAGAGTACATTTAGATGGGGGAGGGATGGAGCGGTGGGATGGGGAGGAGTGAGTGCATTATGTTAGTTGAAATAAATCTCAGGCTATCGAATGCGCATGTCATTAAGGTAGATAACTATTATACAGTATAGTTATGGTTTGAGGAAGGGAGGTTTTGAGACCTTCTCCTGTCATTCAGAGATAGAGATTGGGGTAGGACAGAAAGGATGCGAGGAGGTAGATGTGAGGAAAGGAGATGGTTAGAGGGGCGAGTCTGCAGGGGGACAAGTTGCCTTAGAGGGAGTTAGAGCAAGTGGGAAAAATATCAGTGTGTGAAGTAAATAAACCCAATGAGGCAAGTGGTTCATGAGGGCGAGTGTAGTGGATAGGGTCACGAGTTGATCAGGTGGGAAGACTTGCCTGAACGGACGAAATGACCGGGGGAACAGCAGGGCAGTAGAAAGTGTGGATGTTGAAGGGATCGATCAGGGAGTCAAGAGGACAAGTGAGTCAAACGGACGAGTGTACATAGGAGTGCATGTGGACAAGGAGATAAGTAACCATGGGAGACTAATGAAGCATCAGTGGGACGAGTGGACACGGAAACTAGTAACCAGGGAGGACGAATGAAAGACATAAAACGAGTTGACAAAGTAATAACGAAATCAGGAGGAGGAGGAGGGGGAGGAATCGAACAGGTTTTTATAAACCAATGACGAATGAACCAATGGAACTAGAGGAAATGGGTATAAGATGAATGGAAAAAAAAAAAAAAAGACGTAAACATGGACCGAGCAGGCAAACAAAATGGAAGAAAATGCTGCATCGGTGGAACGAGTAACCAAGCAGGACGAATGAATCAGTAGGACGGATGGGCAAGGAAATGAATGGCAAAGAGGACGAATGAACGAGCAGGGGGTACGAGTGACTAATGCAGCTGAGACTATTAAGAGGGGGAGCCGGGACCGTAAAGGCACCGCGCTGAGGGAGATGGATGGGTGGAGGGAAGGGTGACGAAAGAAGGGGTTGGGGAGAGGGAAGGAGGGAGAGACAGAGGGGAGGGAGGAAGGAACAGGGAGGAGCGAAAGGGAGAAGTGCGGTGATTTCTGGAAAGGGCGAAAGGGAGACAGGGGAGAAAGAGGGAGAGAGAGGAAGAAGGAAGAGACAGGGAGGCTGGAGGAAAAGTGATTTTCTGGAAAGGGAAAGAGGGGACAGATAGGGTTTGAGAAAGGGGGGAGGGGGAGGAAGAATAGGGAAGAGACACAGAGGGTAGTAAAGAGGCAGAGAGGAGGGCAGGAGGGGGAAAAATATTGTGATACTTGAGAAGGAAGAACAGAAGGGAGGGAAAAGAAGGGGGAGGAGAAGAGTGGTCCTAGTGGTTGAGTAATCAGAAAGGGGTGGTGATATTTAGGGGAGGGGAGATGGGAGGGAATAGTGGTGACTTGTGGTAATGGCGGAAGGAAGGATGGTGGGCACTGGGAGGTGTTAGACAGAGGGGCAGTGAGAAGGGGGGGAAAGAGAGGAATGGCAACTGAGGGAAGAAGGAAAGGAGAGGACTGGAAGACTCAGCTGAAGCATATGCAAGCCTGCCATGCCATGCGAAACATCAGCAAACCACCAGCGTAACAAACCGAAGCTTTTCCCAACTTCCACTGTTCATAATCACAAGCGAAACGATCATAAACAAAACGGCCATAAACAGCACTTTGCCTCCCTATGCGAAACATTACCATAAAACTTCAGTCAAATGAAAACAGCTCTTCTTAACCTCTGTATATCATTGTCTAAAACACCTACAAATACCTGAAATGATATTTGGGGATTTTTCAAACAACTACCATGATGCAAAGCATTTCCAAACCACTGTTGGGATTCGAAGCACTTATAAACCACCCATTTATTCTATTTGGAGCATTGTAAACCAACCACAACTACTGTTCGAGCACTTATAAACCACCACCACGATTAGAACTATTACTGAAATGCTATTACTTTTTCAGATATTATCCACGCTTCTATCACAGTTCACTGCACAGACAAGCACTCACTGCGTCATCTATCCATCCGAAACCATCCTCCCTGCGATTCGAAACATACCCAAACCACTGCTGTTGCGACTAGAATTATCCACAAATAACTGTTTTCCCATGCTGTTTTTCCCAGTGTGCCTGTGATTTGATCCTGGCTTTGGAAACTTGGCCATGGTGGACCTTTACCGAATGTCGTGAGTATACCCATTCATTTGCCAGCCCGTATATTCATCGTGCCAGTTCTGAATGATGACATGTAGCCTGACATTAGCTACATTCACGCCAAACAAAGCAGTACAGCAATTCGACTAGACCACTCGCTGCTCTCACAACAACACCGTACAGTGTAATCACTGGCACAGGATTTCGTAGCACTTCGTACTTGTCGATATAGTTTTCGTCCGTCAGCGCGAAGACTTATTTTTCGACAGTTTGTTCAGTTACCCGGTACACTTTTTTTTTTCAAACTGGAGAGGTTAGGTACAGCCTTTTTTACCACCTCCACTACGAGAAATGCCCTCTAAACCTATGAAAATCAACCTCGCTTCAGTAACAAGTAAAAATATTATTAAAGTATTTAAAGCAAAGTACGTCAGTAAGGAAGACGTGTTGTGCAGTCGTCACTGTCAGCGTGAATGCGGCCCAGTCACCCTCCCATCCCGATTTGTACTGTTAGGCCAGCATGGGTCTGAATTAAGTTATCCCTCTCCCTCGGCGGACGGGATGGCATGGGAGGCTCTGATGGGAGGCCTCGTAGCACCTCTTCATGAATTATTTATTTCGAATATTACACCTTGACATTCTGTATGATACATATATCGCTTTAATATCAACATGCATCAGCGACATACAAGAATATACTGGAATGTGATTGCAGAATAAATCGCGAAGGAAGACGTGCTCCAAAATCTCTGAAACCGCCTAGAATAATACTCCAGACCTTATACAGGCCACCGTGTATAAATACCCTCAACATTTTAGTAAGATGACTCCTTCTATTTACTTAATCCTAACACCATACAGTTTTCTCCAGTTGAGGGAAAATGTCGCGTAGTGAAAGATAGAAATCTACATTAGAGTAACTAATTGTTTTCATTCAGGCGTCCAGCAGATGATTTTATTAAGCATAGGCACTTCATCTCGTCATGAAGGGGGTAAATATAAAAAATATCTTCAACAATTTCAGAATTTTTCCAATAAGTTAGCCCCTTTCCTACTGTGACTTACTTATTTTTTTTTCCCTTGTTGACACCACTTTTTTTTTTCCCAACCAGGACCTCTCAATGTGAAACAGAAAACATATTAACCAGACTTCTGTGACTCCCCCCCCCCTCCCCCGCTGAATAAAATCTCCTGGTGCTAGCTCGAGTAGAGTAACAGAGTTTTGCCTTCCATGAGATGGTTAATGGTACCAGTATTAACAGCCTCTTATAACTCACTTTCAGCTTTCACAAAATACTATTCGTCAGGTATAAGGTGGAAGAGAATATTACTGTGGAGCTGTCTCGAGTCCCGACCACAGGAGACTTCATCCATCACCTGCATTCTTAGACATCCTCTTTAAGCAATAAATAAATAAGTAAATAAATAAATGAAATGAAAAACAAAAAATCTAGGGTCGGCAAGAATAAAATGGAAAATGCGTCCTGGGGCTGCCTGGGTCAAACAGTATCCTGCCCTACCACCCTTTTCTCAATATTTACTGAAACAATAGACCAAAGTGGATGTCGTGAATCATCCTATATTTGTTGAGAATACAGGAGCCGCCGTGGAGAAGGCCATTTTGAGAGAGAGAGAGAGAGAGAGAGAGAGAGAGAGAGAGAGAGAGAGAGAGAGAGAAGGTCAAGCACATCTGATTCTTTGCGCTGATATCACTACCACACTGCTTACCAAAATTCAGTGTCAGAACTCATCGGCCGCCATGTCATAATTAAGCGGCACTCCACACAACCCCCCCCTCACACACACACACACACACACACACACACACACACACACACACACACACACACACACACACACACACACACACACACACACACACACACACACACACACACACACACACACACACACACACACACACACACACACACACACACACACACACACACACACACACACACACACACACACACACACACACACACACACACACACACACACACACACACACACACACACACACACACACACACACACACACACACACACACACACACACACACACACACACACACACACACACACACACACACACACACACACACACACACACACACACACACACACACACACACACACACACACACACACACACACACACACACACACACACACACACACACACACACACACACACACACACACACACACACACACACACACACACACACACACACACACACACACACACACACACACACACACACACACACACACACACACACACACACACACACACACACACACACACACACACACACACACACACACACACACACACACACACACACACACACACACACACACACACACATCCCCGACCTGCCTCACCGCCCTGCATGCCAACAAACACGTATGTCTCCTATATCCATTATTATATCTTTCTTAAACACGGCATTCTGCACGACCAAAGCGATTCAATTTATTCCTGTTTCCACCAGACAATTTTATCCAGCTTAGGAAAGATGTAGCAGAAGGATTGTTGAAGTTTATATCGAATCCCTCCTTGTGGAAAATTATCTCGAAAACCGAATTAAATAATGTGGTGCCTAGCAAGAAAAAGGGCAATATGTGTCATCCGATTGAAGACGTACAGTAGATAATATTCCTCGGAACCTTTCATACGCGCCATCCTCTTCTCATGTCACCTCTTTGGCACTAATTCCCACGGTCCTTGGGTCTGTTTCAGTGGTATGAGTGGGTGGGTGTTAATGGCATGCCTGTGGGTCTTGTGGAAGATGAATAAAAACTGTATTCACTAAATTCAACTCCCACAATTTCGTGACCTCAGCCTGGGAACAATTCTGCATCCCTCTGCTTGCGTGTGTGTGTGTGTGTGTGTGTGTGTGTGTGTGTGTGTGTGTGTGTGTGTGTGTGTGTGTGTGTGTTTTGTACGGTGTATGTGTTATGTGGTGTATATGTCTTTTTTAGTATATGTGTCTTTCTGCCGGTATGTGTTGTGTGTTCGTGCCGACAACAATAAACCGCCTCTGTAACGTCGTAAAAGAAAAGAAGACTGGTGTGTGTGTGTGTGTGTGTGTGTGTGTGTGTGTGTGTGTGTGTGTGTGTGTGTGTGTGTGTGAGATAACATGGGAGAGGATATGTAGGGATATGTGTGTGTGTTTGTGTGTGTGTGTGTGTGTGTGTGTGTGTGTGTGTGTGTGTGTGTGTGTGTGTGTGTGTGTGTGTGTGTGTGTGCGTGAGGGTTCGAACCAGTGTCTTCCTTTTACTGTCACTTAACAACACTGCGGAAAGGGCCAGATTGTGGGGTGTGGGGAGGGGTGGGAGATGATGGATGCTGCTAGAGAGAGAGAGAGAGAGAGAGAGAGAGAGAGAGAGAGAGACAGACAGACAGACAGACAGAGTACGCATTGTATTTTTTTTTTTTTCAATTTCATATCCATATGAATCATTGGTATATATTAGACAATCAGTGAAAAGGGTATATAAAATAGAAGAAATGTCGGGTAACTGGATGGAATCGATGGAAATTAGGGGAACTTAATCTGCCACGGAAACAGCAATAAAACCGTAACAGTCGAAACACCAACAGCAATATATTTAACGAATACAATAACAGTAAAGAAAAAATACCGCCTACATCAATAAAGCAATAAATAATGAAACAAAAGCATTCAGGAGAAAATTGCTAATCACCCACCAAAACATTTTGTTGGCTAAGGTAGTACAAGCTCTACCTGCTGTACAAACCATATTTGAAGAAAATTTACAAAATTCTACGGAACTCAGTCACCGCGTTTCACAAAAAGCCAGTCCATATTAAAAAGTATACGGCGGTTGGCATTCGTTTGTCCCTGATCAACCAAAAGTAATAGGCTTCTGCATTTCCATAAAGCTGCTATTTGCCGAGGGTTTGGTGAGAATTCGTCCACAACTTTTCGAGATATTTTGGTAACAGATACATGCACATACACACACCTACAAAAACTGTATCACCTTGTCTACTGAAGGCGGGCGTTAACAAGAACAGCAACAGTTTAACGAATACATGCACTTTCAGGAACATGGGACCGACATCAGTAGCAATATTAGCAACAACCAAAATAGTGAGAGGAACAACCACAGCAGCAGCAGCAACATTGGCAGTACCAGTACTATCAACACCATTAACATCAATAGGAACAACACTAGCATCAACAACAGCAGCGGAAGCACCAACAACAGCAACAGCAACTACAACAACAACAACAACAACAACAACAACAACAACAACAACAACAACAACACCATTATCGACAACTACACGCTCGCTCCCCCAAACTTACTTACCTTTCCAGCAATTTTTGACGTTAATAAATTGCTCTCCCATTTTTACATCCAATTTTTGCCTCTCGTCCTCTTCACTCCCCTCCCTCTCCACCCCCGATTCCCCTCCTCTCTCCTCACCCATCCAGTTTTGTAATTGAGAAACTTTACACAGACGGCTCCCCTCTCCCCTATCTCCCTGTTCTCCCTATCCATTCTTTTTCTCGCCTCCCCTCCCCTCTTTACCCCCCCCCTCATTTCCCTTCATTTGCTCTCCCCTCTCCCATCTTCACCCCACTCCTCCCTTCCTCTCCACACACTCCTCTCTTCCCTCCTTTGTTTTCCCCTCCCTTTTCCTGCCTTGCCCTCCCACCCCAACTCTTCTCCCCTCGCCGTCTTACCTCCCCTTTCCCTATCTCCCCTCTTTCCTCAACCCTTTCCCCCCTCCTTTGTTTTCTCTTCATCCCCGCTTCCTCTCTTTTTCAATCCCTTCATTCTTCTCCACTCCTTTGTCTCCTTCTCCCTTCCCATCCTTTCCTTTCCAGTGCCACCCTCTGCCTCTTCCTTTTCTGTCTCTTCTCCTCTCCCTTTCCCTCCCTTCCCGTCCCCTCTCCTCCCCTTCCCCTACTTTCCATCTCAATCTGTTCCTTTTTCTCCCCTTTCTGCCGGTCTCTGTCCTGTATCTCCCATCTCCTCGTCCCCTACCTCTTTTCCTGCGTCCTCTCTACCCTTACTTTCGATTACCATTTCCCTTCCTCTCTCCCTTACTTTTTTTCACTCTTTCTCTCTTCATTCTTTCCTTCCCGTCTCTCTTCCCTTATCTTCCCTCCACTTATCTTCCCTTCCCTTCCCTTCCCTTCCCTTCCCCTTCCCTTCCCTTCCCTTCCCTCCCCTTGCCTCCCCAAAGTATCACCCATTCAGAACCTTTTTTCGAAGCTCCGAAGTTGTCTGACAATTAATTTCTTGTTACTCTCGGCAGCGGGATTCATAAGTGGAGGGAAGGGGAAGTGGAAATGGGAACAGAGGGTAGAAATGATTTGATGTGGGAACAGAGGGTAGAAATGATTTGATGTGTGGAGAGAGAGAGAGAGAGAGAGAGAGAGAGAGAGAGAGAGAGAGAGAGAGAGAGAGAGAGAGAGAGAGTGAGAGTGTGTGTGTGTGTGTGTGTGTGTGTGTGTGTGTGTGTGTGTGTGTGTGTGTGTGTGTGTGTGTGTGTGTGTGTGTAAATAGAGGGTGGAGCGTGTGTACTAGGAAAGTCCCTCTCTCCCCTCGTCTCCTGCCTCATTTCCTCACAATAATGAATGTGCTGGGTGGGTGGAGTGAGGGGAAACGGTGGGGAAGGGAGAGGGAGGGAGTGGAGGGGTGGCGAGAGGGAGAGAGAGAGAGGATAGGAGGGGACAGAGAAATCAAGAGGGAAGTAGGGAGGGGAGTGGTAATAGCTGGAGGAAAGGGAAATGGAAAGAGTGGGAGGAGAGAAAGGAAGAAAGGAGAAAGGATGGGGAGAAAAGAGTAGGGGAGATGGGAAAAGGAAGATAGGGAAATGGCCGGAAAGGAGTTGAGTGGAATGACGAGAGTGGGACTGGTGGAAGAGTATGGTAGAGTAGCGAGGGAAGGCTAGAGGGGTGACGAGGGCTAGGGAGACAAGAGGGAAGGGGGAGATAAAGATGTACTGTATATTGGAGGTGTTGACAGGGGAGAAGAGTGTGAAAAGATGAGGGTGAAGAAGGGGTAGTGATACTTAATGGGAGCTGAGCTGGATTACATTTTGTTTAGAAACCTTCCACAGTACAAGAGACTGAAAACACTTCATATTTTTCCCTTCTGTGTAATATCAATCGATAGGCTTTATTCTGGCTTAAGCACCTTCACTAAGATAACGCACCGGGTCCTTTTCTTCTTCTTTTTCCCCTTCTTCTTCTTCTTCTTCTTCTTCTTCTTCTTCGTCTTTCTTCTTCTTCTTCTTCTTCTATCTCTAACTGTGCCTTATTTAGCTTGAGAGACTTCGAATTAGAGGATTTTAATATGGCCTTAATTAACCCGTTCACTGCTTTCCGTCCCTCCCAAAATTAACAAAACCATTAATTAGTAAAAACAGTAAAATGGAAAATACGCCAGCGGGTTGAAGAGGCTAAGGGATAACTTTCTTAGTGGCGGGAGTTACGTGGCATATGTAGAAAAAAAAAAAAAAACAGGGAAAATGTGTCAGGGAGCTGCTAAGCCCACAAGAAGGTAGCCCCAAACGGTGTGGGAGTGGTGTAAAAAGTGGTATATTAACTTTTTCATTTCCTCTCTCTCTCTCTCTCTCTCTCTCTCTCTCTCTCTCTCTCTCTCTCTCTCTCTCTCTCTCTCTCTCTCTCTCTCTCTCTCTCATGCTTTAATTTCTAGGGAAGCTGTATAGACTGCAGTGAATGATCTTAGGAATGAGATGAATAAAGTCGAAAGCATAGAACAGAACGTAAAATAAGGTGCGTCGAGTTTTCAGCGTGGAGTTGCAGCATAATCGAGGAGCAATGCTGTCTAGAGCGTGGAGGGAGGAGCGTTGGCAAAAGAGCGTTAGAGTGAAAAGCGTAAAGTGTAGAGGGTATAGTGAGGTGTGTAGAGTGTGAGTGTTTGCGAGAGCGTTAAGTGTATAAAGTATGCTGAGAAAGAGTAGGAACGTTTAGGGAACAGTTCTGAGAGTAAAGCGATTAAGGTGAAACGTGTGGCAGGGTAAGGAGTGTAGAATTAAAAGGACTGGTGAGATCAAAATAGGTGTATTCATGAGAGCATTGGTATGAAGTGTGTAAACGGAAGCGCGTGGAGCGAACATAACCTGTAGAGTTTTGAAAGGTGAGTGTGAATGTGAAGAGCGTCGAGTGTAAGCATATAATAGAGAGCGTGAATGGGGGTGTCACAACATCTGGAGCTGCACGCTAAGTTAATCCACTTGAGCATATGGAGGTCAGGGCTGTGTAGTAGGATGCCAGTGACTGCTACTTTTAAGTCTTTCACCACCAGGACACGGGTTTATAGAAGAGTCGCACTGGTGGCTCCTTAAATTCTTGCTACCTTCATGCGGTTTGTATTAGCTTTGGGTGAGGTCCGTAGGTCTCACCGAACGATTCTTTTCTTTTGTTATTAGTACCGTAGGCGATTGCATTCATCTTAGGGGGAGACTTTTCGATGAGGAGGGGTTATATAGAGTCTTAATTAACCTTTTTACTACAAGAAGCCTGTCCCTAAGCTGGAGGTAACAAGAAAAAAAACCACATCATACATCTTTGTACTCCAAGAACCTCCTCTCACACTCCACGTTTATCCACTTAACCATGTGAAGGGGCAGGCCTGTGTGGAAGAGTGGCACTAACACATTCTTATCCCCACTTCAGTACCAGGACACAGGTGTTTTAGTTTATCTAGAATAATTTTACTCTCAAGAAACGCATTTTAATCAGGTTAGGGAGGGCATCGAATTGGAGGGGCTTACAGTAGCTTTGACGTCATTTATAGATAATTCTTGATGCCACCTGATGATGATATATTCAATTCAGGAAAGGTCCCTCGTACTAAAGAGTTTATTACGGTTGTATCTGATCCTTCTGTTTCGAATTGAATATCCTATCTTCGGGAAAACACACACACACACACACACACACACACACACACACACACACACACACACACACACACACACACACACACACACACACACACTTTGAGAAGGCAGGAATAAAAGGAAGGCGTCCCCAGACGGAATGTAGTATTAACTGCTACACGAGAGGAGCCCCTCAAGTTGAATAAAATCATCTGAAAGTAACAAAAAAAAAAAAAAAAGGAAAAGAGAGAAAAGGAGGCGTCCTTGTCCTCAAAGGGTCTCTATACACCTCTCGTACTCGACAGCAGTCCACTTGAGGTAATGAGGGGCAGGGCTGTGTGGACGACTGACGCTGACACATCCTTAAGTCCTTAGGGTACTACCTACCCACTTCTGCTACTACATGCTTTTAGTGACTGCTGTGATGGTCTGTTTCAACTACTTTATAAATATTTACTTCATTATCATCTGCCGTGTTTATTTTGGTTCTGATTTATATTTTACTCTTATTTACTTCTTCGGCCCGGAACCAGTATTTTTTTTTTCTGCCACAACGAATTTAATAAATGTACTCGATCCCTGAGGTAGTGATATATGTAACATTATAATACGTTGAGTACATCATGGGATTAAGTTTTCTTGTCTTCCTGATCCTACCTTCCTACATCTGCTACTTCATACTTGAATTCGTTATTATTTACTGTATTTTTTTTTTCGTTCGCTCATACTTTATTAGTATCGTACTCATGTTAATGTTCATAATTCATGTTATTTTACTATATTTTATTTTCTGTCTCTCGCTCCAGTTATTATTATTTATCATATTCTATTATTATTTCATTTATGTATTTGCCTTTTTTATCTGGTTATTTTTCACTCAGTATTAAGAATTTTTATTTTCTACCTGCTGTTCACTTGTTTGCTTTTACAAACAGTCGTCTGTAATGGATGAGATGTGTTTCAAAACATCACAATTTTATCCTAACAATTAGCTCTGTCAGACGGGGAAAACTGGCAAATCAACGCTAACTCCATGAAATCATTTTTTTTTTTTTTTAAATTCCTGAAGCCTCCAGATGATTTTGTTGGGCCAAGAGAGTGAAGGCCAAAACATTAATTAACTTCAGTACAGCTGATGATTCCAAAGGTGAATGAATTTGTCTGTAAGTTGCAAGAATACACTAAAACAGTAAGTAGATCAGGTCAAAGGAAGTAAAGGAATTTTTAAGAGGCCGTTTTTGCAGTATAGTATGGACTTAATAGAAAGGATGAACATTTTAAAAAGATGACAATGAGGACGGACTATTTTCATTTCCTTTTTATTTTTGTCCTTATTCACACCAGTTTTTTTTTTTTTCATTCTTCTGTAATGTTTCTTCTCTTACTTCACATCTTAATAGTATTTTCTTTCATAATATAAATTTTTTCCGATTTTAGTGTATTTATAATTAATTTTATATTTGTTGCATAATATTTTTGTTTCCATAAAATTTGCTTCTTTTTTTATAAGTACCGCTGTTTTATAGTGTTTATTATTGTTTTCTCTCTGACACAACACTTTATTGTCACCTTTTTCGTTTTTTGCATGATTCTTGTTAGTTTAATTATTCCCCTTTCCACAGCACCTTTTGAAGTCATTTTAATTTGCCTTTTTTCCCTTTTGTCCCTCCTATCTTTTTATTTTGTTTTGTCGTTCGCTTTCTTTTCCCTTTCCTCTTTTACTGTACATTTTTCTCTTAATTTAATTTGTCTTTGCTTTTTTTACCTCTTAGTTGTCTTCCCTCGCCTCAAACTTTATTAATATTTCTTTCTGCTTCCTAATTAACTCATGATTCCAGCTACTGACAAGTGATTTTACGCGGCTGAGGGCGAGCATTAGAGCCTGAGAGTGTTAATACTGCTGCCGTTTTCTCTCTCTCTCTCTCTCTCTCTCAAAGAAACTGAGTGTGTCATAGGGGCCTGAGAGTTATTTTTCCTTTTGTGTTACTTGTATTCTGCTTCATATACCATAACCCATTAATTTACTTGCATATACAGTATATTTCGTTGTTGTTGTTATTATTATTATTATTATTATTGTTATTATTATCATTATTAAGCTATATATACAGTATTTGTTTATTCGTTCGTATTTCTGTTTGCTTGGCACCAGTATTTTTTTCATGGATGCCAGTGACGTGCCTGATGTTCCATACAGTAGGTCGCAAAAGTATCGGTGCACAATATGCGTGAAACATTTGGGGCCACAGAACGAAGGCCACTGAAATATTAGCGTCCGACCTACCACACGTTGGTAGCCTGATGTCGGGAGGTGTCACATATCGCCAACTAGCAATATCCTCTTGCAAACAAATAGCAAATGTTATGTTTATATGAAGACATTGTTCATACACAGTGAGACGTTGGTAATGTAAGCAGTTGTTCGAGTGTTTTCGGTGCGCACTGGCCCTCTTGTGCATCGATACTTTTGTAACCTATTGTATGTCAAAGATATTTTTACTGTCAGTCCAATATTCTCACATCACTGCTTCTCTCTCTCTCTCTCTCTCTCTCTCTCTCTCTCTCCACTTCGACTTCAAGAGTTTTGGTCGCAATTCATAATCAACCCCTCTTTCCACGACATATCTCTTGAATGACCACTTCGTTATCCTGATTGTGTTTCTTTTCCTCAATTTTATGAGATGACGTGACCCGACCATTTTCACATCTGCCTTTTAATATTACCAGTTGTGTTTATTTCCTTATACGAATACAGTACTCCCATTACTGTGGTACGTAGCCCTCTCCTAGCCCTGCAGTTCCCCGTGTAGTTCCTTCTAGCCTCCTGTAACCCCTCCAAGCCCCCTATAGCTCCTGGCCCTTGTAGTCCCTCCGGACCCTCTGTAGCTCCCCTCAGCAGCCTGTAGCTCCTGTAAGTCCCTCCAAGCCCTTCTAAGCGTCCTGTACCTCCTCCTAGTCCCCTGTAGCTCCTGCATACTCCCTGTAGTTTCTCCTAGCTCTCTACCGTCTCTCAGCCTCTGTAGCTCCTCCTAACCCTACCCCTTATAGCCCATCCAAGCCCCCTCTACCCCTTCTAGTCCCTTGTTTCCCTGACTTAATCCTATGTATCCCTTCCAAACCCTCGAAGTCCCTTGTAGCCCCTGTTAGTTTCTGTAGCCCCGTTGGGCCCTTGTAGCTTTTTCTAACATCTATTGCCCCTTCTAGCTCCCATAGCCTAACCCCTCCTAAAACTTAGTAATCCTCCTAGCCCCCTGTAGTCTCTCTTAGCCCCCGTCGCCCCTCCTTGCAACCTGTATCCCCCCCGGCCGCCTGTAAGGTTAAGCAGTGAGAGATGCCATTAAGTTGTTGGTGGTCATGTTAGTGGCTGTGTCTGCTTTAATTGTCACTAAGAGAGCCACTTAGGTTGTCTATCACCCCTACCTTTCCTCCCCACCTATCACCTCCTCCTTCCTGTTTCCCTTCTAGTCCCTCCCTGTTCATTTTCCCTGTCCCTCCCCGCACCTCCTCCTTTCTTCCCCTTCCATCCTTATTCATTCTGCCTATCCACCTCAACATCCTCTCCCCTCCTTACTCCTCACTTCCTCATTCCCTTCGCCTATCCACCCCCCTCAACCTGCCTCCACCTATCCCCTTATTGCTTATTCTGTTTCCCCACCCTTCAACCTCTCCCCGATCCCCTCCCCTTCCCTCCCCTCCACTTTTACACTCCTAGACTGACTCTTTCTTTCTTCATCCCTTCAACCCTCTCCCCTTCCCCCTGCCACCTGCCTTTCTCGTCCGTTCTGTATTTCCTCCCCCACCTCACCCCTACATTTTTCCTTGCCTTTCTCCCCCTCCCTGTGTATTCCCCTCCCCATCTCCCCCTGTGTGAGTAAGTGAACAAATGAGGAAATGAGACTGTGAGTGAGAGAATGAATAAAAGAAAATGAACGAGAGGTGAGGTAATGATTAATAGGGTAAGTCTGTGAGAGAGGTGAAGGAGACAGCTCTCTCTCTCTCTCTCTCTCTCTCTCTCTCTCTCTCTCTCTCTCTCTCTTTGTGTGTGTGTGTGTGTGTGTGTGTGTGTGTGTGTTGGAAGGGGGAGTATCTCAGGGAAAGAATAAACAGAAGGATTGCTTATTTTTGCTACTCGGTGAGCGAGGGGTGGGTGAAAGAGATAAGAACTGAGAAAGAGGTGAGCGAGGTAGGTCGAGATGGCATGTGCGCGTGTGTGTGTGTGTGTGTGTGTGTGTGTGTGTGTGAGAGAGAGAGAGAGAGAGAGAGAGAGAGAGGCGCCGTAGGGTAAGAACAAACACAGAGGGACTGCTTATTTTATTTGCCCAGTCGCGTCAACACCCGACCTTCACTCCCTCGAGACCATACATCTTTTTTTCCCTCACACACACGCGCACACACATACACATTCTCTCCCTCTCTCTCTCTCTCTCTCTCTATCTATCTATCTATCTATCTAGCTATAGTTTCTCAACCTATCTATAAATCCATGTATAGTCTCTCTCTCTCTCTCTCTCTCTCTCTCTCTCTCTCTCTCTCTCTCTCTCTCTCTCTCTCTCTCTCTCTCTCTCTCTCTCTCTCTCTCAGGTCTTATTAGGTCTTATTAGTGGCCAGTCACGCCCCCGGACCACCAATATTACCGGAAAAAAAAAGAAAGAAAAAGACAGGGGGAAAAAAATCAGATAACGTCTCATTGTGTGGATATCTTTTTATGGACCAAGTTCAGCGAGGCGAGTTTGTTAATGAGTTTGGCTGTTTTCTTGTTCGTTCCTCGCCGCCCTGACCTCCTACTGCGATGGCGTTGTCTTTCAGGTTATTCTTATTATTATTGACAGTTGATTTTTGACTTTTGCTTTATTTAGTTCTTTCTGACATATCTAGTCCATTATATTCAGCTTAGTAGAGACTTGGAATTAATGGGATTAGATATTTTAGTCTTCATTAACCTTTCCAGTACTACGTCTTTGCTGAGCTGAATTAAATCATATGGAAGCTGCAAGAATGGCTAAAATTTGACAGTCTTACTAATATTAAAGTAATGCTTTTTTACCTGTCTTTTCGCGGATTTTTTTTTTTTCATTTTTTCTTTGTTATTGCTTCAGCCATACGGCTTTGGTCATCCTAAGTGTCTGGTAGTGAAGGTCTTAATGTTTTTTTTTCCTCCTTGCAACTTTTTTTTTGGGGGGAGGGTTTAATTCTAAATATTTTGTGATGGAGGGCCAGTGTGTAATTTTTATCATTTTTTACCTTGCGATAAATTTTAAGGTGATTTTAAGGGCCTCTCAGTGAAAGGGGTTAATTTTCTTTACATTTTTACTTCTTTCCAGGAACATTTGGAAGAATATGAGGGACTTTTTGTAGTGACGGTTTTTTGTTTTTTCTCGAAAAGCATATTTTAAAGGAAAATGTAAGAAACTCATTGTGAAAGGGTTATTGTCTTATATTCTTGCTTCTTTCTGACTTCCCAGCAACATTATTATTATTATTATTATTTTTTTTTTTTGAGGGGGGGGAGGGAAGATGTTACTGGTGGGAGAGTCAGTGGGGCCAAAACTTGAGATTCCATGGCTCTACTCAGGCCGTCTTGAAGTTTCTACCAAATTGCGCCAATTTAGAGAAACTTGTGCGAGGAAAATTGTGGCAAATAGGAAAGGCGGGGAAGGTTTAGGCTTTGTTGACAGTCCTGGCGCCAACCTTCCTCGCCCCCTCATCCCTCTCTCTCCCTCTGCTTTCTCCCTTCTTCCCCTCTGCCCCTCACTCATCACCCTTTCTCCGGTTCTCTTTTCTTCTCTTCCCATCCGATTTACCCCTCTGTGCCTCCTTCATCCGTCCCCCTACCCTCATCCCTTTCTGTTATATTTCATTCCCCTTACTCTTTACCTCCTTTGCCTCTCCCCCTTACCCCTCTTTACCTTATTCCTCTTCCCCTTATCTCTCTTCCCCACTCACCCCATCCCTTCACAGTTCTCTCCCGTAAACCCCTTATTCCTCACCCTTTCTCCTCTTCACCCCTCTCCTTTTCGCCCGTCTTCACCCTTTCTTTCCACTTCCTCACTTCTCATCCCACATCGATCTCTCTCTTACCCCCTTTCCCCTCTCCATCGTCCCTGTTTCCCTCATCGCTGCCTCACAAACCCTTCTCTCCCTCACCCTTCTCGTCCTCACCCCTCTCACCCTCACGTCTCTCGCCCTCACCCCTCTCGACTTCACCCTTCTCGCCCTCACCCCTCTCGCCCTCACCCCTCTCGCCCTCACCCCTCTCGCCCTCACCTCTCTCGCCCTCACCTCACCCTCCCTGATCCATCTCTTCTCACCCCTCTCTTTCTTACCTCTTTACCCCTCTCCTTTTTTCCCTTCGACCCTCATCCCCCCATCTCTTTCTTGTTCTCTCTTTCCCTCCTCTTTTTCCTTCTTTCCCTCCTCCTGTCTCCCTCCTACTGTGCTTCCTCCTACTGTGCTTCCTCCTACTGTGCTTCCTCCTTCCCTTATTACATTTTTCTCTCCATCTCTCTTCCTCTCCTCCTCTCCACTCACCCAGTCATCCCACTTATCTCACCGTCTTCTCCGTTTCTTCCTTTACTTCTTCCCGCCCTCCTAACCCGCACCTCTTCCG
>NC_136976.1:61313858-61411358 GCF_032717465.1 Coenobita brevimanus
GATCCCTATCAACCTGAGTAAAAAAATTTGGCAGTAACAAATGTGAAGGAAAAACAAGCTCTCTGGTACTGCACGGATTAAGGGGACTCTCAAAGACCCCCCAAGTCTTCATCCTCTCGTTAAATCTGTAATCTGTGTGTGTGTGTGTGTGTGTGTGTGTGTGTGTGTGTGTGTTATTGGGGATTATTGTTCAAATAATGCATAATGCCATTCTGGGAGGAGCTAGTTATACTCTTGCCTTAAAAGTCAGGGGTCATAGCCCTGGGCCACTATTCTCCTGATAAGGCAACAAAAGAGACAGGTGATGATGATAAGCCTCCTCCATTATAGCATCTTGTTGCTATTCTCTAACAGGGATTGCTAACTATCCTCTCTTTTCTCACTTTTTTTTTTTTTTTTACTATTGCCGGACGATTATTTTTTTTTCTGCCTGGTAGAACGCTTTACTGTTGAAGAAGTGAGTGAAGGTTTTGTAATTACAACATTCCCGGTACGAAAAAGCTCTCATGATGAGCAAAGCAGTCTGTTTAGTTGCCACATTAGAAGAAAATTACGATATTGTACTGAAAGTGATTAAAGCATATTCTTTTCTCCTTCCCTACTTCACCCACACCTCTCTGCCTCACCCCCACCTTCACTCCCCCACCTCATCCTCACCACCCCTTAACTCCCTCACCTTCCTCTTCCCCCCTCCGCTTGCCACCTCACTCCCACTCCTTCCACTTTCCACCTTACCCCCATCCCCTCCACCTCCCACCTCACCCCAACCCCCACACTTCTCACCTCGCCCCTACCTCTTCCACTTACCACCTCACCGTGACCCCTCCACCTCACCCCGACCCCCTCCATTTCCCACCTCACCCTCATCCCCTCTACTTCCCACCTCACCCCGAACCCCTCCTCTTCCCACCTCACCCCGAACCCCTCCACATCCCACCTCACCCCGACCCCCTCCACTTCTCACCTCACCGTCACCCCCTCTACTTCCCACCTCACCCCGAACCCCTCCACTTCCCACCTCACCCCGAACCCCTCCACTTCCCACCTCACCCCGAACCCCTCCACCTCCCACCTCACCCCCACCCCTTCTCCACCTCACCCCCAGCGTCCCTTCACTTCCCCCTACCCTCTTTTATAGCACCGTCCTCGTCAATCGCGTCCCCCTCTCCCTCCCTGCTCCCCACTCCTTTCAGTTTCACTTTTTTTTTTTTTCATCCTTTTCAGTTCTTCCTCTTCTCCTTTTTCGTCTTCATCAAATCATTTTTTTTTTTTTTTACTTTCCTCTAAGATCTTTTCACAATTTCTTTCCTTCTTTTATATTATAATCTTGCTATTTTTATATTATTTCCTCCCCATACCCACCTCTCTCTCTCTCTCTCTCTCTCGTGCCTTGTCTCCATCATCTCCCCCCAGGGCCTCTTAACTAGTGACAAATGAAGGACGTGTGGTGCTCGTTCGTCCCCCACATCCATCCATCCATCCATATATCCAACGAGTCATCCATCCATACATACATCTGTCTTTCTGTTCATTCATCATCCATCCACTCATTCATTCATTTATTTTTTCATGCATTGTTTTTCATCAGCTGCCTCATTCATCCAGTCATCCTTCCATCCATCCAACCAATCGTCCATCCATCCATCCAATCGTCCATCCATCCATCCAATCGTCCATCTATCCATCCATTCGCCCACCTCACCTATTCATCCACCCACACACATCACCCATCCATCTTTCTGTCCATCCATCCATCCATGCACCTCACCCATCCATCCATCCATCCATACATCCATACATCCATTATATCTTCAGGGAGTTGTTGCCTCAGTTTTTTCCGCACGAGAGTCTGCCCTTGTTACAGGCCACCCCATTAATAAGATTAGTCACCCTTCAAAACTCATACGGCCTCTCTCTAGACCCGCAGAGAGAGAGAGAGAGAGAGAGAGAGAGAGGGAGGGAGGGAGGGACGAAACTTGGTACATCCCCCTTTTGCCCCAACCCGCCTTTGCCTGAGGGTCGGGGAGTGGAGTGGGGGGAAGAGGGATGGGAGGGGATCAGGGGCGGGAGGGATAGGAGAGGATAGTGGTGGGGAGTAGGAGGGGATCGGGGGCGTGAGGGATAGAAGAGGATAGTGGTGGGGAGTAGGAGGGGATGGGGAAAGAGGAAAGCTAATTTTTTCTTTTTTCCTGGATGATGAGAAAACAAAAAGTATACTGTGTTTTGTAGGTGGAGGATTTTCAGGCCCTCGCTTGTGTAAGTGGTGGCCGAGTGAGTAGAGGAGTGGAAGGTTGGTTGACTGGTTGCACGTTCGATCCTTACCTGTAGTAAGGAGGTGCGTTTTGGCCAGCTCCATGCTGTTCTTATTGTTAATCGCGTTTCTTTTTCTTGTATTCTTGTAGTCATGTTTAATTGTGGCAGACACTTCTACCCTTCAGAATTAACCGATTCCGACCAAACCTGGACACAATGGCCAGCCTATGACCGAGTTGTGTCCACAAGGTTTTGGTTGCTAGGCAACTACTCGTTGCCTAGTAACGGCCGAAAACCCGCTATTTATGTACTTTTCACGTTTTGAGCTGTAGAACGTAGAAACCTTTGGTGGGCCATTCCGCGAAATTCAAATTCCCTAGCTCCACAGTGGATGGATGGAATCCAATGAAACTTTGAATGCTTATAGACGTTAATGAGTACTAAAAGTGTGCTTCGTACACTTATGACCCATATCCGCCAGGTCAAGGGTCAAAGGTCATCAAGTGCAGAAAATATGAAAGCGCTAGAATTACGATCTTGCTCACGCGAAAGGCTAAAGCTCCGAAGATTATTAAGCCAGGGCCGTGATTCTTGGGCAGAATGTTGCACTGGAGCACCTTCACATAGAAATGACTCTTAGTATCGAAGCACACTTACGGTCACTGACAAAGCTTGGCCCGCTTTAATCTGGCCATCGTCGCCTACAGGCTTGTTAATAATAATAATAATAATAATATTATTATTATTATTATTATTATTATTATTATTAATATTATTATCATTATTAGTAGTAGTATTAGTATACGCCTTGTCTTCCTCCTTCCCTATCTTCTAACTACTTCGCTTTCTTCATCCTCACTACCATCTTTTCCATCTTCCTCTCAGTCCTCCCCTTCTCTTCCTTCCGAATCCACCGCCCAGCGACCTGCATCTAAAGCCGAAATTTATGACAATGTGAGCCGGATATAATAGGGCAGCCGACACACTCCCTCTCTTCCGCCTCGCACAATCAGAGTCTTGACGAGCACGTAGCGATAAAGCACCGGAGAGAGAGAGAGAGAGAGAGAGAGAGAGAGAGAAGGGGGGGAGATGTATAAGATAACCTCGACGTTACGCAATTTCCCTCTTTAACATAACGAAGGGAGAGAGAGAGAGAGAGAGAGGAACAATATTTACGATAACGTGTGTAATAATAATCCCTCTTTAACTGGCAGAACACACACACACACACATACACACACACACACACACACACACACACACACACACACACACACACACACACACACACACACACACACACACACACACACACACACACACACACACACACACTTCCCTTCTTATGTATCTTTATTTTCATCGGCACCAGCACCGTAATTAAGAGGGCTATTACCACCACCTAATTAGCGCCATGAAAAGAAGCCGAAATAGTCCCCGCCAGTATCAACGTTATTCAGGCGATTTTTTTTATTCATCACAGCCCTTCCCCGCTTCCCCTCCTTTCCTCCTCCCTTTTTCCCCTCTTCCCCTTCTCCCCTCCTCCCTTCCCGCCACCTTCTCTTCGCCACCTCGTCCCCATGGATCCATATAACTTTATTATGACACTCTCATAAGCTTATTTAAGTCATGTGAATGTAGCAGGATTGTACCAATAGCAATAATAATAGTAATAAATTATGGAGACTCTTCCCTCAGTACTTCGGTTCAAAGTCTCTCCGATGATGAAAAAAAAAAAAATCGTGTGGAACTTGCAGGAATAAGACATGATAATTATAGTATTCAGTATAGCCAGACGTCTCTCCTGTACAGAATGAAATTGTCAGGCGGTAACAAGAACAAAATAGGCACCATCGTACTGGAGGGGTTATCGGAGTTATTATGATCACTGGGTAATAGATTGGGTCTGGTTTAGTGCGGAGGGTGACGGATGGCCGGAAAATATGGGCCTGGGGGAGACGTGTGCAGGGACAGTCGGGGGAACGGTATATCTAAGTACGTCATTAAATACAACCATAATTCTTCCTGCCAGCCCGTTTCCTAAATGGCTTGCACTTTTCTTTCATATTATTTCTTTTAGTTTTCACGCCTACGCTGCTCCCTAACCCCCCCCCCTTCTTTCTCCCTATCTCCCGCCTCACTTCTATGCAGCTTCTCCCCGCCTTTCTTCCCTCCCCGTCTATTTTTTATGCTTCTCTTCCTTTCCATACGTTTTTTTTTATGTTTGTTCTCTCCTCCCCACTTCTTTCTTTATGCCCAGCTACCCTCCTCCTTTTTTTTCATTTTGGTTTCTTATGTTCCCTTTTCCCTTCACTTCAACAACCCCTTTTTTCCTGTTCTCACCCCTTTTCCCTTTCCTGTTCCTTGTTCTGCTGCGTCACTTCTAACCCTTTTCTTTTGCCTCACCCCCTTACTCTCCCCCTCTTATATATGCCCTTTTCCTACTTTCTCCGCCACTCTTACCTTCTTTTTTTCATATTCACACCTTTTTCACACACTCCTTCCTCACCTTCACACCTCCACATCCCCACTTCACTCACCTCTCCTCCCTCATCACCATTCCATAACCAACACCCATACTTCCTTCTCACCTCTTCTCTATCTCGCAGTAATGTTGCACTGACTTTGCCCCTTCCCCCCTGACGGTTATTGGACTGTGGAATGGGTTAGGGCCTGACCCATTCCACAGTCCCCTTTCCACCCGATTTCCCTATTTCATCCCTTACCCCTTCTTCCTCCACTTCCTTTTTCTTCCCTACTCTTATTGTTTTTCACAAAATCCCGGTATTCTTTTGCACTTCCATTCCCAGGTCTTCTTTTACATTTCTAAGCCTCTCTTCATCTCATCCTCTAACTTCTGTATCCACCGTGTCCTTCAAAATCATCATATTCCTTCCCCACTTTCTCTGCCACCCTTTTGCCTTCCCTTCCGCATCGTCATCCCCCGCCAATCCTGCCTGCTCCGATTCCTCATCCTTCCTATCACATCTCCCTCTTCTCACATCTCCCCACCGCCATGACCTCGCCTACCACTTCTCCCACAGCCATCCCATCGTCCTCCTTAACTCTTGCGACTCAACTACACAACATTACATTCACTTAGCGACTAAACGGGAGGGAGTCGCCGCCACGAAATGCACAGCTGCGGGAGATGTATGAGTATGTGCTCGCAAATCACTGTTATTGCCCCCTTCCCTCTCCCCCTCCTCTCCCTCCACCCACCGACTCCCACACTCCCTACTGTCTCCTGTTTAGTCTACTGCTTACTCTGCTGTCCCCACTTTACTCATACTGCTCTTCCAAGTACATAGGTACCCACTCTTATACACTTTCCTCCCTGCTCCTACTCTCACCGACACCCAGACTCCAGTTTTCCTCTTCTCTTATCTTTCGTCCACACCCCAATCCACAACACCCCAACACCCCTGCAACCCCCTGCCCCCCTACTATCACTCAGACCCAAACCTCCCATCCCTAACTCTTCTCATTCCCTTTACCCAGCCATCCTCTTCACTTCTCTCCATTCACACCTTACCACCTCCATCTAGCTCCCCCTCACACACCCATCTCTCTTCTGTCTTATTCCAATCCACTTGTGCTCTTTTCTCTCTTACCCCACTCTGACCTAGCCACGCCTCTCTCTATCCCCAGCACTTCATCCTTCTACTCCTTTATTCTCTCCATAACTACCCATATTCTCCCCTCACCCTCGCCTAACCACCTCTTCCTACCCCACCCTCCCACCCACCTCTCCCTCTCCTCCCCGTCTTTGGTTGTGTGTGTATTGTTGTGGGTGTGAGAAACTGCCGTCCCTTTTGTTACGGTGCAGGAGGGTCACAGGATAATGTTGCGGGGGCGGGTAATTTAACAGGAACGTTTCGTAGCCTCTAGAACGTTTTAGAAGTCCTGATAGTACGCTAGTTGTAGAGCAAATGCAATAAGGTCTGGTAATTGGAGAGATTTGTAGAATTCCGTTGTTACTATGCAGGTTCACAAGGTTGGATCTGAGGAAGTAGGAATTATGTAGGAACGTTTCAGTATATGTAGAAAAGTTTATTTAAGGTCCAGTCGAACTTCACCTATGGAGGAATGATGGAAACTTATGAAGATTAAAAATTTGCTACTGTGCAGGAGGTACCATGTATGAACTTCAAGGTAATGTTTGGGTGGATCGTGAAGAGGTGGTGGTGCAAGAGGAATGTTTGGCCTTTGTATTGTGGAATTGTTTTTTGATATCTGTTGGAAGGTTCACGCGGAAGGAATAATGGAAATGTTGGGAAACTGGGCAGATCTTTGGGGTCACATTTATAGCTGCAGTGGAGATACTGGGCAGGAACTGTACTGGCTAAAGGTTGCGAGGTCTAATAGGATTTTTTGTAGTCTTCATATACGTTACTGGAGACTAAATGGAACGTGTAAAATGGAGAAATAACGGAAACAGTTACTGATTACAGGAGATTATGGAGTCTCCATTGTTATTGCGGTGGATATTGTGTGAAGTGCTCCACAGGGTAAGTCAGGAATTCTTGAAGGTATGATGGTGCGACAGGAATGAATAGCTGTCAGATGTTCTGTTTTGGAGACCTATTTGAAGGCCTACAGTGGAAGAATGATGGAAACGTTTAGGGCTTTTCAAGGTTTTGGGGTCACATTTGTAATTGCGGAGCTACTGTGAAGGGGTGAGGTTTGTGGAAGCTTTTACGAAGTTTTAGAAATCTAAAAAACGTAACTGGAGACCTACCGGAAATCATAGTATGGAAGAATGGTGGAAGCAGTTGTTGACAGGGTTTGGGGGTCTCATTCGTTATTGTACAGAGGACAGTACTGTACAGAACAGTAGTTTTAGGGGGTTTCAAGGAACGAAGATGGAAGAGTTACGAGTAATTGTCTACATGAACCTTTTCTGGGGGCCCGTTCAAACGTTAATGCCAGAGGGCGAGCATTCTTTGGCGCCTGTATGAACTTTTATTTTTAAGACCTGTTTTAACGTTTATGCCAGCCGGAGTGTAATGTTGGGCACCTGTAAATACGCTTTGGGATGCCTTTTTCAACGTAAAATTTGGAGGAACGTAGAGAACTTTGCGACCGCTGTAACGCTTTGAAGTCTTGTTAGAATGTTGGTACTGGAAAGCAAAACCTGTAGGTCCGGTCTGAAGCCGTAATAGAATGCCGTTGCTAAGAGGCTTAGTTTCGTGTGTTTGGAGCACCTACACTGGAGGAATATCTGCACGAGAGGGAAATGCAAGTTAACATTTCAGATTTTCAGTGTCTACTGAAGAGTCTGCATTTAAAGAAAATAAAATGGTGACACGCGCTAGTATTAGAGAGTCTTTTGCAATCTAGAAAAAGTTTACTCTTTAGCACTAAACAAACGCTTTGTTAGTAATAAAGAAATGTTTTATTGTTACTAAGTTATTAATGAAGCGTTTTATTACACTGAGAAACATTTTTTTTTTTCCTAGTACGATTGTTAGAGAACGCCTTGTTACTAGAGAAACATTTTAGGGTTCATACCATAGAAACGTTTTGTTAATACAAGAGAAATACGTATGACCGTAGCAGAGAAACTTTATTTATTTATTTATTATTATTGTTGTTATTATTATTATTATTATTATTATTACTACTATTATTATTATTATTATTATTATTATTATTATTATTATTATTATTACGGGAGAAGTGTTTTATCATTGGTACTAGATAACTTTCATTGCTAGGACGTTTCATTGTTAATAATGAGAAATGGCTAGTACGATCAAAACGTTCGGTTGTTATTACAAGAGAGAAGCATTGCTGCCTTTTGGTATGTTTTGCATGTCATGAACGAGGGGAACTTCAGATCGTTTACAACATTGGTATGGGCTCTATGTAGAAAAACGTTTATTACAAAATGTAGATTAACTCCATATTTTAGTAGGATGATGATGATGATGATGATGATGATGATGATGATGATGGGAACACAGTAATTGACGCTAAAGCAAACTGGGAAAAAACTGAATATCTTGGTAGGGAATTTTTTTTTTTTCTTTTATTAAAAGCGTGGGGAATAAGATCTTTCAAGTTTAGTGAGACCTCAAGTAACAAGATTCATGTATTCTAATATTAGCCGTAGTAATAATATTTTTTCCTCCCTGCATGTGCTCAGGATATGAGTTTTTTCCTTGTTTAATAAGAGCTCAGAGATTTCCCTCTTTACATACTTTTTTTTTTACTTGAGGTCTGTTTAATTTGACAGCAGAAATTAATAACGGGAGCCTGGCCTTAACTTCCAGGTGTTTATGTTAATGCGTAAAACATATGCCCGTGGAAATTGCCGCCATGCCACGAGCTACAACACAATATTACGCCGCTGAAACAAAACATTCTCATATTATACTCGCCTGCAAAATTTACCTGGCACTTTGTAACTTGTATTTTTTTCTCTCTCCCTTCTGCAGGTACTTCGTCGCCCCCCTTGGACCCCCCTCCCCACACACACCCTGAGTCCTCATCCCCTCTCTCTGTTGCTGTTGCTGCTGCGATAACAGGACGGACCGATTCTCAACACACTACGGTCAGTTAGAGAGTCGCTTTTCATGGTAGAGACAGACAGACAGACAGGAAGAAAGACATGCAGCCAGGTAGAAGAGAGAGAGAGAGAGAGAGAGAGAGAGAGAGGAATGGAAGTTACACAGACCACGTAGGCTTTACATCTTGGTTGTCTGGTCTTAAATGAAGGACTGTATTCTCTAGTTACAAAAATTTAAGGGTAGGATAGCAAAGCAGAGAGAGAAAGAGGGAGAGAAAGAGAGATTGATAGGTAGATGGACATTTAGAAAAATGAGTGGACGGACTGATAGATAGAGAGATAGATAGGTAGGTAAATTGACAGCCAGACTGACTGATAGCCGTATAGACTGGTAAGTAGTTTGATAGGAGGATATATGTATAATGGTATTGCCTGGATGCTCTGTATCATTTCTTTATCTAATAACGTCAGTTTATCGTCATCTGTATAGCTGCTAAGCATCTGCATCTACCTTATCTCCCTATATATCTATCTGTCTATCTTTGTCTATATCTGTGTGATCTATATATATTGTTCTATATCTGCCTGTCTGTTCCAGTGTCTAATGATATCTAATCGATAGTTAGGTAGCCTGCAGTTCCATTCCCGGCGCGGTCAGGGAACAATTTAAGGATTTGAATTTCGTTAAAGTAAACTTTACCGATCTACCTGCCACCATGTCGTAAAAACACCCCTGCTAATATCAGTACACCACTCCTGTATGAGACAACCCTAGCATGTATTCAATATCGACGGTGCGTGTTAACGCTGAAGTGGTGACATGTGGAGGTGTATAGTACTTACGAGGACTGTTGCGCCTCAGGGAACACGCTGTGACGACTGTGCCCAGAGTAGGACACATGTTATATATATATATATATATATATATATATGTATATATATATATATAATCTCTACTTATCCACTAATGTGTCTAGCATGGACGCCCGTACCAAGACCGTCTCAGACGTCCTTGCCCTTACACTCTAACTGCCCAACCTAAGACACCACATCCTCACTCGCCTTCCTAAGCTTCGTCAGATATACTCAGTAATCACATCCAAAAATGATTAAGAGCGAATTTTAAAAACATGCATAGTCCTCCTAATATCTTGTTAAAGCATTTGTCGAAAAGGATAATTGTCATAAAAATGTAAGGCAGATATATGGATAATCATGAAAGAAACAAACATATAAGACAGATGATGATAATATCAGAAATAAAGAAAAGTGCCGTTTGTGGATGATGGTAGTAGTGGTATATAATTATATTCCTTTGAAACTCTCTCTCTCTCTCTCTCTCTCTCTCTCTCTCCGTTCTGCCTTCCTCTTCCTTCTTCCTTACTCCCTTCGTCTTTCGTCTCACTCGCTTCTTCCTTCCATCCTTCCTTTGTTACTACCCACTCCTTTTATCCCTTCTCCCCTTTCTGCTCCACTTTTCTTTTTCCTCTTTTTTCCTTCCCTCTTGATACTTCTATTTATGTTGTTAAGGCCAGTTGTGGTTTGCATGGCATTTCCTCTATTTGTTCTATTGCTATTACGTCTATTTTTACTTTATATTTATATATATTTTTTTCCTCTAAGGTACGTGTTTCCTGTCTTTCGTATTTTTATCATTTTAACTTTTTTATTAGTCTATGTTGACACTGCCTTGTGACCTTAACCTTTGGTCTACTATTCTCAAAACCAAGTTAATATTGTAGTTGACAGTCGTGCCCTTCCACTAAGTTTGGTATAAATCAGCTCGAAATTATTTTAGTGATTTTATTTATACACAGGACACACACAGTTGGATTTTGACCTTGGCCTTTGAATGATTGTTCCCATAATCCTCGGCTTATCTTCTTCGTACACAGTTTGGTCGAAATCAAATCAAAGCTGTTTAAGTTGTACTTGTCATTTGACCGTGGCATTTGTCCCATTGTCGGAAATAATGTCGGGCTGATCTTTAAGACAATCACCAAGTTTGGTTACAATCTAATCAATACAATGAGATTTACGCAGTTAGCACAGACGCGCGCACAGTTAACATACCAGCGCTTCCGTGTGCGCCCCGAGCAAAACATTGCGCACCCCGTACGTCCAGCACCTGCTAGTATTTTAAAAAAATGTGATGGGAGTTGTGGTAATTTGGTGGTGGTGGTGGTGGTTTAATATCTGTGTGGCAGTGGTTGTAAAGCAGGGAAGAAGGACGGTAACTCCTGATGTTTTGTTGGGGGGGGGGGGAGAGGCAGACATCCTAGGGGAGGAAAGGTGCAGGGGGAGGGGAATGGAAGCGAGATATGAGGCAGGTCGGGACGTCTTTGAGATGTAATTTGTGTGTGTGTGTGTGTGTGTGTGTGTGTGTGTGTGTGTGTGTGTGTGTGTTTTGGGAGGGGGAAGGACAGACAGACAGTCAGTCAGTGAAAGTGTGATTACGAGTATGAACGTGTGGGCTTGTGAGTGTTCGTGTGTGAGCATGAATGTTAGCGTGAATGTTTGACACCATGTGAGCATAAGCCTGCGTGCGTGCGTGTGTGTGCTCGCCTGAGGTTGTTAAGGGGAAAGGGGAAGAATGGGATATCACGAAAGGGAAGGGGTCGTAAGGCAGCCACGAGTTATGAAACGTTTATGTGTGCAACAGTACACCTTACGTATTGGTCTCCTAGTTTGAACTGGCTTGTGTGTGTGTGTGTGTGTGTATGTGAAGGAAAAGACTGAGGCAGAATCTGGGAGGAATATGAGTTTATACTGTGGTTCGTCAGTTATTAGTCTTAGTACGTGAAGTCTAGCATCTCTTCCCCCCTCTCCCTCTTTATTTTACAGTTAAATGACCAATTGAATTCCTCACTTTCTCCTATAAACACCCTAGCATCTCTTCCCCCCCACTCCCTCTTGTACTAAACATAAAAATTACATGACTAGACACACCTCTCCTAATCGTTCTTTAATTAGTTAACTAAAAATTGCTGACAAATTATGATGTTCATGAGTAAGGTATCAATTCGGTCTCATTAATAGTAAACGCCTGAAGACTTACAAGTAAATAGTACCATTTATGGAAGTCTACGGTTTTGAGTCGCCGGATTTTATTATGTCCGTATACACTCTAAGTCTAAGCCCTTGGCCACCCCGCCTGGAATACATGGCGTCTGGCAATGAATGAATGAATGAATGAACCGTATACACAAACTTCCCCTAAAATCTCTCTCTCTCTCTCTCTCTCTCTCTCTCTCTCTCTCTCTCTCTCTCTCGTCTGATATTCATAATGGGACGACGATCTGGTTTTAATCCATGTTCGTAAGGGTTGAATGGTAAGTGAATTAACATGTGGCTCACTCAGCTGACCGTACACTCTTGCCTTAGTTCCCCCTGCATTAATATTTACATTTTCTTTTTCTTACTGTTTTGAAGCCTACACACATTACTTCTTATTAATTAGGTATATGTACTAAATATGTACATTTTTCTTTTGCCCCCTTACTGACAAGAGTATTTTAGCTGAATAATGCTGTCTCTTGTATAGATAGATTACCTCTTCACACCGATGACGTTTTATTCATTGTAATCCACCTACCACCGGACGACTTATTCATCGAAATTTGCTCATCTTTTGCAGTATGGGAGGAGTCAACTGAGGCCACGTCTAAGCCCTCCAAGTTGAGATCTGTACTTGCATGAGTAAAATCGTCTGGTAACAGCAAGTAAAATAGGTCTTGGGATTGAATTGGCAGATTTAAAAAATATCCACTGGCTGGAGATGTTTAGGGATGTGTGTCCAACGCCTGTAACCCCTTCAATCCAGTGACGTCTTTTCTCAATATATCCTTGGTATTTACAGACGACTTGATTCTGCATTCGAAAGCCATTGAATTATACTCTGTTCTCGGCTAAATAAAATCGTCTGGCATCTGGGAGAATGAACTATAAAATATGACACCAGGCTGAAGGAGTAGATACCAGAGGCCTCTCCTTAGCTGAGAAGTATTATTCATTGGGCAACATGCATATGGAACATCACCTACTACGCGAGTTCACCCCTAAACTGAAAACAGTTACTCCTTGTCAAGAAAGGCGTCACGGGGATAATGTTTTTGAAGGGTGTAATGGAGATTGCTTCTGACCTCTTCAGCTTAGGTGGCCTGACCGTAGCAAGAATAAATTGCCATGACGTTGCAGTGGCAGAAATGGTTAATCATTTCTCAACGATAAGCTATATCTGATTTATTCTTGGTGCCATTAGACGATTCTGTTCAGCTAAAGAGGGCCACCTAGCAGCCGAGAAGTAATAAAAGCTATACCGGGTATTTAACCCCTCTAGTTTGAACATTCTATCACAAGCTGAGCAAAATCATCAGGAAATAGGAGGGATGAAGTAAAAATTACGTTCTTGGGCTGACATGGCTATGATCTGTCTAATTTTGTAGTTGATTCTTATTTTTTTTTTTTTTCTGAAATCCCTCTCCCCCGACCGTAGGCTATGGACACTAATGTAAACTCTTTTCGCTTTAACTGACCTATAATTGCATTCTTTCAATCTTCAGTGCTCAGTTGTAAAAATACATTAGCACTGAAATATGATGCTAATCACGAAGAAGTGCTGTTGTGGGTGTGTAAAGCTTATTCTGCCAATGAGCTGCGCTAAATCAGCAGCAGAAGGATGAAACCTGGTTCGTTAAACCCTTCACCATGACTAAGTACGGCATTAGTTCAGTTTGTCATTCCTGTTTCCAGACGATCTTATTCAACTTCGGAAGGATCTGTACGAGCGTAAGGGGCTAAATGAAGGCTATAATTATCATTTTGCGATAGAAAAGTTACCTTGAGATGAGGAGGCAGTAATAATAAAAAAAGTCATCGGGATGAAGTGGCTAAAGTGAAAGTTCTAATTGTTTTTTTCTTGTTATTTGTGGTGGTGTTTGCTGTGGCCCCCAAATCATATGAAATGTGAACCTGGTGGACTGTAGGTCTGAGATGCCCTTCATTTGCTGTCCACCATTCTCTTTTCGGGAGCTAGGAAGGTAGCTGAGGAACGTTCATAACCAGACAGTGGAGCCGTCCGGTTGTATCAGTGCCACCACATGAAGGCCTCCATTTCAAGCGCCACGGTTGCAGTGAAGGAGAGATGTTTAGCGGTTTATTATTATGGCTAATGGTCGTGTGGAGGTCACTGGCAATGTGCAATGACAAAGGACGTCAATGATGTGCGGATGAAGGAGGCTATGATGTGGACATTTTGGTCGGTTTTATCCTGGGATATATTCACAGATGTGGAGTTAGGATTGTGCAAATTTCTCTCTCTCTCTCTCTCTCTCTCTCTCTCTCTCTCTCTCTCTCTCTCTCTCTCTCTCTCTCTCTCTCCTTTATACAGTAAGTCTTTCCTCCACGCCACACTCCCCTTGCACACAATTCCCCTTCTGTCTCTTTCCCTCTCCCCTCATTGTCTCCGTCCTTTCTTTTCATTTGGTTCTCCCATCCCGCACTCCCCTCCTCACCTTTCTCCATCTCTTTCTGTCTTTCTCCTCTGTCTTGGCCTTTCTTTCTGCCACAACTTGTCCTCACCTTTCATTCTCTGCTTCACCTACTCCCTTCTTTCCCTTCCTCTCTTCATTCTCTCTCCTCTATCTCCAACTCTCTTCCCCTAACACCTTTCCTTCTCTCTCTCTCTCTCTCTCTCTCTCTCTCTCTCTCTCTCTCTCTCTCTCTCTCTCTCTCTCTCTCTCATTTTTCCTTGTGTTTTACATACCTCTCTCCTACCACAGCTTTCTCCAATTTTTTCTCTTCTCCCCTCTCCCATCAATCTCTCTTTTGCCTCTCCTTCCACCTCCCGCTCACCTTTCAGACATTTCTCTTCCTCTACATCTTTACCTCTCTCTCTCTCTCTCTCTCTCTCTCTCTCTCTCTCTCTCTCTCTCTCTCTCTCCTTCACCACATACTCTCTTTCCAAATGATTCTCTTTCTTTTCATCTCCCCCTTCTTCTCACCTCTGCACTTCTTTTCAGTCTCTCATTTCTTCCTATCCCTCCAACGTCTCCCACTTTCCGCCTACATATTTCTATCCTCTCCCTCTCTCCCTCCCCTCCCTTGCTTCTCTCCTCTCTTACCTCTCTCCTTTCTCCTCTTTATTTCTCTCTCCTTTCTCCTCTTTATTTCTCTCTCCTCTCCCCACTCTCCTTCCAGGCCACCTTTTCTCCGTCAGACAGGGAATGGATATGAAACAAAGAGAGGCGAGGGAGAGAGAGGAGGCTGAGATATAGCTTCCAGGGAGGGGCAAAAATTCTTAACAGTGAGAGGCATTCAGGCGAAGAGAAAGAGAAAGAGAGAGAGAGAGAGAGAGAGAGAGAAGGGGGGGTTCACATAGATACACAGACCACGTAGACTTTACGATCCTTACTAGGTTTTCCGGCCTTAATAGAAGGGTTTCCTCTCTAATTACAGAAGTTTACGTGTGTGTGTGAGAGAGAGAGAGAAAGAGGGAGGGAGGGAGGGAGGGAGAGAGAGAGAGAGAGAGAGAGAGAGGGGAGGAGGGAGGTTTGTAAATCAAGTTATGCCACCTAGAAATAATCAAATATTCATATTCCGGAACATTTACCCTTTTCTAAAGGTCAAGGTAGCTGAAAAAGAAAGTGGGACAGTCTGGAAAATATGAAGCGATGGGCAACCTCGCATCCGTCTAAAAAGGGGGTGAGGGAGGAAATAAAAATCGCGTGGAGGATAAAAAGTGCAATACTTGAGGTAAAAATGCATCTTGGTTAGCCCCAAATTATAGACGTAAAAATGCGATGGAAAAGTATATAAAAGTGAACAGCAATAATACTCACTTCATCCTTTGGCTTGAAAAAATTGCAGTATCATAAAAAATAGGAAAAGACGGGAAAATACTTACTTCTTCGTCCCAGATAATTCAGTCCTTCAACAAATATTTCTCCATGCCATTTTTCGTTAATTCTTACTACTGTTAAACGATTTTGTATGGCTTGAGAAAAACTTGTCGTAGGTAATGTGTAAAATAACCGTCTTTGTTAACCCTTCGCTAGGATCATAGTTTATTTATACTGACATTTTTTTCAGCTTACGAAAGACATCCCGTAGTAAGTTAATTGAAAACGGATGAAAATTCTCTCTCTTTCTCTCTCTCTCCCTAAAAAAAAAAAAAATGGGCACAAAAAAGAAGTATATGATGGATGGGGGAAGGCACTGGCGGTGGAGAAAGAGAGAGAAGGTATGTGTATGGGAAGAGGGAACTTTCTTTCCTTTTGGTGTGGGGGGGAGAAGGAGGGCAGTGGGGAGAGAGAGAGAGAGAGAGAGAGAATGGGGAGGGAAGTGCTTTTCTCCCTTTTGGTGTGGTTGGAGGTGGAGGGGAGACTGCTTGCGTGGGGAGGAGGCTATGAGAGGATACGGCTTTTCTCCCCAGGTCGTTCTTCGGATGTCGCTTCGGTCCATTACTTCGTTCTTGGCTGCCCATTGAGAAAGAGAGAGAGAGAGAGAGAGAGAGAGAGAGAGAGAGAGAGAGAGACAGAGACAGAGACAGAGACAGACAGACAGACAGACAGAGGCGAAGGTGTGGAAAGAGGACTGACTGAGGGAAGTGTAATAGAGACCCTCTTTGTTATCAGCTAATCTCTCTTAAGTCACATTGATAAACGCTGATAAGAGAGAGAGAAAGAGAGAGAGAGAGAGAGAGAGAGAGAGATTACCCTGCCCTCTCTTTCTCTCTCTCTCTCTCTCTCTCTCTGCTTTGTCAAAACTGTCTAGCAGCAGAAAGAATAAAGTATAAAAGATTCTATTATACAACTAGAAATGCCCAGAGAGAGAGAGAGAGAGAGAGAGAGAGAGAGAGAGAGAGAGAGAGAGAGAGAGAGAGAGAGAAGGTCCGTCATATCTAAATCCTACCGCCAGATGACGTTTTGTACATTTCATACTTGCACTCTCCGGACGATCAGATTCGATATTGCAGAGTAGCCTCGCTGGAAAAAGAGAAATCAGTGAAGGCTATAGACATCCCTCCAATTCCTTAAGTTTCCCTTATTGTGAACAGATTCGTTCGGAGTTAGCAAGAATAAACCAGGAAATCCGTGCAAGTGTAGAAGGGATTAACTGAACTGTACCTAACCCTTTCTAGTTTTACGTTTCTTTCCATATGAATCAAATCCCTTGCAGGTGGAAGAAAAATAAGCTGATAAAGATGCGTTCGTACTTAAGGGGTTAATAAACTACCTGGAATAAACTGTCTGGAGGTAGCAGGAGTAAGCAAAAAAAGAAAAAAAAGCTTAGTTGAAGAAAATAAATCGTCTGGTGTCAGGAATAAACTAGGAAAGGCGTGCTGGGGGTGAAGGGGTCAGCAGCGTGCATAAAGAGAGGGTCGCTGATGAAGGAGGGTTGGGATTTAAGGGGTTGTCATTGGGAGCGATAAAGAGGCTGATAGGGCGAGCTGGCAGCGGGGGAGACTGTTGGGGGGTTGTGATAAGATAAAGCGAGCGCGCGAGCGAGCGCGCGCACACACACACACACACACACACACACACACACACACACACACACACACACACACACACACACACACACACACACACACACGTATATTATACATCCTTACACAACAAATAAGATATGCCTTCTTACACATACATCCACATATGTTCACAAAGTTAAATTACACACACACACACACACACACACACACACACACACACACACACACACACACACACACACACACACACACACACACACACACACACACACACACACACACACGCACGCACGCGCGCACGCACGCACGCACGCGCGCGCGCGCTTATCATGTTATTCGTAAACACGGCTGGATATAGGATTAAGTAAGGGGAATGTGGAAAGGCTTGGCGTGGAGATTGAAGGGGAGAACGGGGGATGGGACTGAGTGACAGGGGGTTGACTGTAGTGAGTGAGTTAATGTTAGAAATGAGAATTAGGAGATTGGGGGCGGGGATAGGAGGGCTGGAAGGGCGGTTTTAGGAAGAGGGAAGGGAGATGGCTAAAATCTGGGGGAGGTATTAAGCAAGAGAGGAGGGACTTAAGGTCTAGGAGCGGGGGAGAGTAGAGTTCTTGAGGTGTTAAGAGAGGGGGAGGGATATAATTCAGTGCTTAAGGGCTGACGGAGGTGAATGCCGGGAGGGAGAAAAAGGGACATAGGAGGGGGTTACAGAGCTAGGAGCGGTATCAGGGAAACTAAGGGTAGGGAAGGGAAGGGACTGGGGGAAAGCGAGAGAGAGGGAAGTCACTTAGTACTAGGAGTTTGACGGAGAAGAGGCTAGGTTGGTGGGATTGAGGGAGGTGTGACGTGTTAGGGGGTTCCCTGGTAGGCGTTGGGGGAAGGGATTAGGGGTGTGTGGGGGGTTAGGGGGTGAGACGATGATTGAGGGTGTGGGAATCTTATCTCACCTCGGCTGCTTGATGCCCCAGTCTTGGCTTCACCGTCACACACACAGTACCCCACGCACCCAGGCTACCAGTGATACAGTCGGTGTTCCCTTGCAGTTGAATCTCTAGTTGGCGTTTCCGTGATCAGTCAGTGAAAAGGTAGGATACAGTACTTTTTTAAATTCGGGGAAGGGGGACGGGATTGCCTTGAAGTGAAGAATTTTATATATACTTTTCACTGAAGTGAATATCCTTGAGTGATTATCTTTTTCTTTGTTGTGATAATTGCTTTTTTTTTTTTCTGCTTGTGGAAAGTGAATCATAAAGGAGTTGCCTCCGTACACTTGAGCTTTTGACTCAGATTTGTCCGTAGTCTGCCCTTATAACACCAGGAAAAAAATTTGGTAACAGAGTGTTACTTTTTTTTTAGGTAACAGTGTTACCTTTTTTTTTTAATATCCAGTCCGGCGTCATAATTTGTGGTGTAACTTTGCTTCCTTCAGACGCTTTTATCCAACTCAAGAAAGAACTGTCATATCGAGAAGGCTAATGAAGACTACAACCCCGTCAGGTAGAAAAGTGTCTCCTTAGGAATTATATAATTATATCTGGGTTGTTAATTCTCCGAGTGTAGAAGAAATAGGTAATTACTTGTGGCTTGTATGTGGTGCAAATGTAATAAAAACGATTATTCTAATTATAATTTGAATTTAGCAGAAACTGAAATTACGAAAGTGAGTTTGTGTTATTCTGTGGATTTTTTTTTTTTTTGTTCTTGCTGTTGGTGTTGTTCTCGTTCTTCGTATCAGCGCTTTTTGCATCGATCTTACGCTTTCATTTCAGTGCCAATTGTTCAGCAAACTACCATGCATGTACCTGGGGCTGGTATCTCGAGACGCCTTTCTCAGATTTTCAGTTAAGACCTTTAAACTAACTTAGAGAATAGGAAATGTCGATAGACGGTCGATAAACCACCAAACGACAGACACAAAACCCAGACATTAAAGCAACCATCCCAATATAGGTACGTGTTTGTTCAACATCGTTACATAACTTCGATACAAAGGGGCTTCCCAGCCCAGTGTGATTCTTTCGTTTCACATAAATTGCAAATAAAGGAATATAGATGTATCAACATATAAGAAGCAAACGTCAGGAATGTCACGCATTTACTCGCAAATGTGGCCTTGTTTGTTTGTTAGATATATGTTGATTGTGAACAAAAAAATCCTCTCGGGTAAACAAAAAATAAATAAATCCGAATATCCTTTAAAAAAAACACACAAGTAAGTAAGTTAATTCTTTCTCAAATGTGATGAGATGAATATGAAAATACAGATAATAACAGTGACTCTGTGGTGCAAAAAAGAGTTAAACCTTCCCAGTCAGGGGGCGTTGATAATCAGTGCTTATATCTAACCCAACCACTTCGAAAACCGTCCTGAGCTGAATAATATCGTGTAAAGAAAGGGAAAAATTAAATGAAAATGTCGTCCTGCTGAAGGGGTTAATAGTAGTGACATATAGGGTGTCCCAGGAAATGTAAGTGGAACCTGTAAATCTCCCCCCCCCTCTCTCTCTCTCTCTCTCTCTCTCTCTCTCTCTCTCACACACACACACACACACACACACACACACACACACACACACACGCATATATATATATATATATATATATATATATATATATATATGAAAATGGCGTCGTCGTGCTGAAGGGGTTAATTGTAGAGATATACAGGGTGTCCCAGGAAATGTAAATGGACCATGCAGATCACGTGTGTGTGTGTGTGTGTGTGTGCGTGTGCGTGTGCTGCCTTTTAAAACTACGTGGTAACTGCACACTCACCTCTCCAAGGCTGTTGCTATCACCGTTCCCACGTTCGTCACCATAACACCACGATCGTCATCATCACCTTCATTATGGTCACACTTGTCGTCACCACTCGCTTATTTTCACCACCAGTCAATGCTCGCACATTCAGACACTCAGGTACTCACCCCCACCACCACCACCCTCCTTACCACCATCACTACGCACTCCTTCTCGGTAACAGTTCTTGATTATCATTTTTCGCCAGAAAGTAGGCTTGTGTGTGTGTGTGTGTGTGTGTGTGTGTGTGTGTGTGTGTGTGTGTGTGTGTGTGTGTGTGTGTGTGTGTGTGTGTATGTAATAATTACCTCCATCCTATAAGTTAATGTTACTGTATCACGTCCCACAGCGGGCACATAGTCGTAACTGCTCGTTTACAGGCCACTCATAAGAAAATGCAGGTACTCTGATGACCTCATGTTGGGTTAATAATTCATATTTACTCATACCTAGAATTATTGTGATAGTAACTTTATAACACAACAGTATATTCCCAGTTATATTGTCACTGTCACTTGTCTTTTCGCTTCAGTACGATGATATGTGTTTCCACTGAACTCAGGGTACCGCCGGGTGATTTTAGTGTCGTTTTAAAGAACTTCTAGTGAAAGGATAGATGAGGACTATATCGAACCCCTTGTCTGTCCTAAGCTAAATTATATCGTCCTAGAGGTAGAAAGAATAAGCTAACAAGAAAGTTATGGCAGTGAAAATGTTATCTACGGTACCATGTTTTCCTAGGTATAAATGGAGTGGGGATATTCAGAACACGGCGTCTAAGATCTCTCTCGGGCCTTGAATCAGAGAATTGAGTGTGTCTTTATGTCTTATATCCTGTGTCAGAAGTGTAAGAGGGTTGCTGACATAATAATAATAATAATAATAATAATAATAATAATAATAATAATAATAATAATACAAGGAAGGAGAGGCGGTGATTCAGTTCCCCTTCGCTCAACTTTTAGCCCAAAGGAAGATGTCAGTAATATGCCTTCCACTTCGCCAGCATGAGAAACTTAATCGGTGACGTATTTATTTTTAGCTTCTTTTTTGTCATTATTATTATTATTTTTTTTTAGCTTTTAGATTGGCTTCTCACACTAAAGAGGATAATTCCTTTAGTCCGAAAAGTTTCTCCTAAAGATAAATAAAGCTGCTTTGACGTTGCAAGAATAAAAAAAAAAAAAAAGTCATCATCGTCAATATCATCTCGTAGTGAATTTCAGATGGCCTGCTCCTGACAGACACCGATATATGTATGTACACTGACTCGCCAGTCCAGGGCAACACAAAGAACAAATAACAGGAGAGAGCATACCAATCCCCAGTTAATACCCACATCCCCCGTCACCAGAACACCTCACCCTCTTGCCAATCCCCTCCTCCCCCAGTCACCCCTGGATTCATCCCTTTCAGCCTTATTGCATTTTTATTATTCTTGTTGCTTCCAAAAGATTTCATTCAGCTTAGGATCGAACTTTAGTGATGAAGTAGTGTATTAACGCTTTATCTACTTCCCCAGTTCCAAAAGACGCCCTATTTGACGGTTTTATTCAGCTTAAGAAGAATCTGTAGTAGTTATGGGGTTTTATGGCTGTATCCATCCTCTTCAGTTCCAAAACCTCCCCTAGTTGAATAAAATCGTGTGGAGATAGCAAGAATAAGCTTAAATATGTCACCAGATGCCAAGATTTAATGAACGCAATGCAGGCAAGGGGTGGTCGGCGGGCTGTGGGAGGAAAGGGGGATTTATAAGCTATTTCGTCCGTTTCCCCGCCTCTCCACTTGTTTCGGCCACGGGAATTTATAGAGCCCATTCGTCCACGTCTCCAGCACTCACGAATTTTATTTATGGTTTCGTGTTTTGCCCTGAACCTATGTGGGGGCTGAGGGAAGGAAGGGAATATACATGTGTTGCGAATTTCCAGCCTGAGAGAGGGAGAGGAGGATGGGAGGAGGGGATATTGATGGAGAAGAGGGGAAACTGGCGATCAGGGAAAGGCAGAGTGGTGAGCAAGATGGTGGTGTGGGAGGGAAGTTGTGGGGGAAGGGAAGAAGAGGAGGGTGGTTGGGTGATGTTGATAAGGTGGTGAGGAAGGTTGGTGATGTGAGGGAGGCGGAAGCGACCGGTGGGGAGATTTGGTGGTGAGGGAGAGGAAAGTAATGGGGAAGACAAGGAAAAGGATAAGAGAAGAGCTTTATTGGTGGAGATAAGGTGGTGAGGGAGATTTGTAGAGAGAAGAAATGTCGGGAGAGGGAGAAAGTGATTGTTGTGGGAGAAATAGGTGTTGTGGTGGGGAAGCAGGAAGACTGATGGAGAGGGAGGAGGCATCTGGAGAAGGTGAAAGCCGATTGGTGGTGGTGGTGGAGGGGGGATGAGTGTGGTTGTAAAGGGGATGAGGCATATTATCGGCAGGTTTCCATCTCTGTCCTCATCCCATCGACATTTCCTTCCTGTCATTGGCACATTCGTTATCGTTATCGGCAATTTTCCATCGTCATCCTATCGCCTGTCTATCAGTAGTTTTCTATACTCTTCATGGTCTTATCGGAATTCTTCTATCCTCTTCATCGTCTTGTCGGCAGTCTTCCCTCGTCTTTATCGGCACCTGGTTATCGTTATCAGCGTTATCGGCAGCGTTCCCCGGGCCGTGCTGAGTGCCACTGTTAACGTCCGCCAATAGATTATCACGCGTTACCTTCCCGACAGCCAATTATCCTGACGCGTTATTATTATGATTATTGGGTCGCCTTCAGTGTCTTCCAGTGCAGTAATTTGGCCCTATGAACCTATTTCGTTTTTAATTAACCCTTTCACGGTCACGTTCTCTCTCTCTCTCTCTCTCTCTCTCTCTCTCTCAGCTAAGACAAGACGACCCCATCCAACCGAGAGAGGGTGTATTCTAACAATGGAAAATTCCTAACACACCCTCCTTAGCGACTGATTCCACCTATGACACCATATTATCATCGCGTATGTAACTAATGCTAACTGTGCTGGCATTAAAGCGTTGTAAATAATGAGCAAGAGACATAAGATAAAACATCCAGAATAACTCGCTAAGGAAAAGATGCCACAAGTTTCCAGAAGTCGGCCCAGAGTGTCATAATTGGCTCTATATGCTATTTTGTTTTACTTAACTACTCATGGTCACGTCTTCCGTATTTTATTCCAGCTGATGCCAGACGATTTTATTCAGCCGAGAGTAAATCACCTGGGAATGTTCATAGTCAATACCCCTCTCATGGACGGGGCAGCTCTGATATTGTGTTCTTACCAACTCAAATGATTTTATTCAGCTGATAGTGCGTCTTGTCCTGAGAGTTAATTAACCCTCATTATTTGTGTTGAAATTCCCAGTAGACTTCCCATTCAGACAAAGGATAACGAGTTTTCTACGTTTTCCTTGTGTTGGGTTCTTGGGGAAGTGATCGCCAAGCAGTTAGAGAAGTCGTCTGCTGTCCGGAAAGACGCGAGTTCGATCCCAAGCTTCAGTAGGGAACAGTTTAATGATCTGAAGTAGTTTAAATCACCAGTGAGTCTTCCACAAAATCCACCGACGTCATAAAGTCACCTGTCTAATACTATTACACCAGTTCTGAATGAGACAATCCTGGCGTATACCGGTATTCTGTTTGGACATTGGATATAAATGCCGAAATAGTGTCATGTGAAAGTGAAACACAAAAATTGTAGGACCATAGGAAACGAAATGTATATATTCACTGCCATCGTTCACTAAATATTTAGCCTCAATTCTCAGTTACCCACAATAACTATAGTTCATTTTCTTAAACAACGCGGAGATTTTCATCTTTTTGCACCTCATTCCATAGCATTGTGGTAGAATAAGGCAGTATTACGGCTCCGCATTCTTCCCATAGAACTATCTTGTGACTAACGCCGTATTCTAGCTTTAATATCTTGTTACAGCACCATAATCAAGATGGACAGGTACCGGGTAGCAGATTTACATCTAGTTAAAGTAAACAGAGTATTGGCACACTCATCCCTGAAGAGAAGCAGCTCAGGTGAATAATTAACACCATACATAAAGGTCTCGATTATTTTTTTTAAGTTATTGTTGAGAGAAAGACTACTTAATATCAATGTTTAGAAAGGGAAGGTAATATGAAGCCAGAGTACAACAATGTAAGCCTACCCGCAGGAGATTTAGAGTTTAAGATGTTACGGAACAGCAGCAGAAGGAAGTGAGGGACCAGAAGTGACTTGTAAGGAGGGCAAAGGCCATAACTCTTTTGGATACTGAGGAGCGTATAGAAGGAGGCAAATGTCGGGGATCTTGAACAAGGGCGTGACGAAGCAAATGGCGTAACTGCTGAGTAATCACGAGGGTGTAACTGCACATGGAGTAAGCTTTGAATTGACAGCACACACACACACACACACACACACACACACACACACACACACACACACACACACACACACACACACACACACACACACACACACACACACACACACACACACACACACACACACACACACACACACACACACACACACACACACACACACACACACACACACACACACACACACACACACACACACACACACACACACACACACACACACACACACACACACACACACACACACACACACACACACACACACACACACACACACACACACACACACACACACACACACACACACACACACACACACACACACACACACACACACACACACACACACACACACACACACACACACACACACACACACACACACACACACACACACACACACACACACACACACACACACACACACACACACACACACACACACACACACACACACACACACACACACACACACACACACACACACACACACACACACACACACACACACACACACACACACACACACACACACACACACACACACACACACACACACACACACACACACACACACACACACACACACACACACACACACACACACACACACACACACACACACACACACACACACACACACACACCTGTCGTCACCGTAGCACCCCTTGTTATTATCAGTGGCAGCGTGGCATGATGGCGTCGAGGTGGCGTCGCGGTGACAGTAAAGAGAGGTGACGCTCGCTCCCTAGACGTCGCTATTGAGTGGGGGGTGACAGGCCTGCTGAGAGGTGTTAAATGTACTTGATGCCTGCGGGGAGGACGTCTACTGGAGAGAGAGAGAGAGAGAGAGAGAGAGAGAGAGAGAGAAATAGGTGAAAAAAGAATGTTAGAGGTGGAAAGACATGAGATTCAATTTAAAGTCATATATTAGGGATGATGTCACAAAAATTGGGTGTCTTAAGAGAGGATGTGTTTACGAGAGAGAGAGGGAGAGAGAGAGAGAGAGAGAGAGCAGGGGCTGAAGCAAGGGAGAGAAAGGTTGTCTTAAGTACCTGTCTGAAGACGAATGTTTATTAGAGGGAGAATGAGGAAGAGGGGAAGAAGGAGGAAGGAGAGGGAGAAAGAGGGAAGATAATGAATACCGAGAGAGAGAGAGAGAGAGAGAGAGAAGGGAAGAAATTAATGAATGAAGATTAACAGGAAGGAAAGACAAGAAATAGGACAGGATGTACCAAGAGAGAATGGGGTACGAGACAGAGAGAAAGAGAGAATGGGGTACGAGGGAGAGAGAGAGAGAGAGAGAGAGAGAGAGAGAGAGAGAGAGAGAGAGAGAGAATGGGGTACGAGGAGGAGAGAGAGAAGACGCATTTGCTTGTAAATAGGATGCCACCTTCCTACACCTAAATTGCACTGCGTACCCGTCGGTTTATTTGTGTGTTTAAGAGAGACCAGGTACTGTATTTAGTAGAGTTTGATAGCATAGCATAGGGAGAGAAAAAAAAAAAAGAGGGGATGGGGATGATGATGATAGGGGTGGTGGCGGCGATGATGATGATGATGATTTCTGTGTCTGTAGGTTTGGTTGGCTTCTGAATACTATCCTTCACCTCTCTTTCCCTCTAATTCCTTCTCCTCCTCGCCTCTGTGCTCATTATTCATTTTCCTCATTTCCTCTTCGTCTTTCTTGCTACTCTGTGCTCGTTTGTCACTCTCCTGCCTTGCATTTCCACTTCCCTTTTCATCTCTGCTCATTTCTCATTCTCATTCATTTCCTGTCCCCCTTTTCACTTCTCGTTCTCATTTGTTCTTTTGTCTTCCTCAGTTTTTTTCTCTTTTGATTCACAGAAGTTCTTATTTCGTTTCATTTCCCTTCTTCCTCTCCTTATGTGTTCTTCATTTCCTTTTTATTTCGTTCTCTTCGCTTCTCTTCTCATCTGACATCTTCCTTATTTCTCATTCCTCTCATTTCTTCCTATTAATTTCAGATTTTTGTTCTTACCTCCTTTACTTTTATCATATCTCATCTTCCTTATTTATCACTATTCTTTTCTTATTCATTTCTTATCTCGTCTTCTCACCTCCAATCCTCCTTATCAAGTCATCATCCCCATCCTCATTTCCTCATTATACCCCTATCTTTTATTCATCTTTTCTTTAGTTTTTTTTTTTTGTCCTTATTTCATTTTCGCTCCTTTGCCTCTTAGCTTCATCCAGCGTTATCTTTCTCATCCACTTTTTCTCCTCTCCATATCCCCATTCTCATTTCCCTCTTCATCTCTTTTTCCATCTTTCGTCGTCTCCCGCATCCACCGCTTCACCCATCTTCCACATCTTGCTTGCTGATTCCCTTCCCTTTTGTCATCACAGGTCTCGTCTCTCTTCCCTCTCCTCTCATCATTCGTCCTGTCCCCTCGACTTTCCTCCTAGTCTTGTATTCCTCCTTACCCTCCTCGCCTCATCTTATCTCTGTCCTTTCCTGTTACTTCTCCTCTCGTCTCGCCTCCTCTCCTTTTTTAGCTTTTCCTGTTCTGTTCTTTCCTGCTCATCCCTTCTTCACCATTTACTTTCACGTGACATCTTTGCATCTCATCCCTTTCCTTCCATTCCTTTCCATTCCCTTCCCTTCCATCCCCTTCCCTTCCCATCCTCTCCAATCCCCTTCCCTCCCATCCTCTCCATCCTCCTCCCTTCCCATCCTCTCCATCCGCCTCCCTTCCCATCCTTTCCATCCCCCTTCCTTTCTATCGCACTTCTTCCTTTCTTTATCCCTTGCTTCAAATCTCTTCCCTTCTAACCCCTTCCCATCTTGTCCCTTTCCTTCTCATCCCTTTCAGTCTTACCCCTTCCCTTTCCATCCCATCTCGTTCCCTTCCCGTCTCTGCTCTTCCCATCTTTTCCATTATCTCCCCTTCTCTTCTCATCCCTACCCTTCATTTCCTTTCTTATCCCATTCCTTCTCATCCCTTCCTTCCCTTCCCATCCCTTCCTTTCAATCCCTTTCCGTCTTATCCGTTCCCTTCCTTTTCCATCACATCCGTTCCCTTCGCATCCCTTCTCTTCCTTTGACTTCTCATTTTTTCCCTTCTCACCTCTTTCCTTCCAATCCCTTCCCTTCCCTTCCTTTCCCATTGCTTTCTTTCCTTCTTCTCATCCCTTCCATTCCTTTCCCTTCCCATTATTTCCCTTCCCCCTTTCTTCACTTTCTTTCACTACACTTCACTTTCCAACATTTTCCTTCTCACTTCTTCCTTTCCCTTCTCACCCCTTCCCTTCCCATCCCTTCCCTTCTCACCCCTTCCCTTCCCATCCCTTCCCTTCTCACCTCTTCCGTTTTCATCCCTTCCCTTCCCGTCCCAATCTTTCTCTTCCCTTACTTTACCATCTTTTCCCTTCCTTTCCCTTCCCTTCCCTTCCTTTCCCCTCCCTTCTCATTCCTTCCCTTCCCTTCCCTTCCCATCCCTTTCCTTTCCTTTCCTTTCCTTTCCTACCCTTCCCTTTCCTTCCTTTCCCTTACCTTTCCTTTCCTTTCCTTTCCTTTCCTTTCCTTTCCTTCCCTTCCCTTCCCTTCCCTTCCCTTCCCTTCCCTTCCCTGTGCCACTTGCCGGTCTTGTGTTCCCAATCATCCTCACCTTAGATGCTGACTCACGCCCCACACTCAGCACCGCCAAGCCCTTACCGCAGTGCCTGTGCTGCTGACTGTGGCGCCATTGCTGACAGGGTGTGATGACAGATTCGTGATGGTTGTGGTGTGCTGCTGGTGGTAGTGTGGTGTTGTGATGCTCTGATGGTGTGGTGGTGGTGATGGTGTGGTGGTGATATTGTGATGGTGTGGTGGTGATATTGTGTTGGTGCTGATGTAATGGTGGTGGTAATAATGATGATGAGCATGATGAAGTTTTGTCTGTAGCAAAAGTTATGACGGATACTTATTCCGAAAAGAGGACCGAGACTGTTTATGTTTAACTAGAATTAAATGTTTCCAATTATGATATTAGTGAAGAGGCAGTAATAATAATAATAATAATAATAATAATAATAATAATAATAATAATAATAACAATAATAATAATAATTAATAATAATGATAATAATATCATTATTATTATTATTATTATTATTATTGGTGGTGGTAGTAGTAGTAGTAGTAGTAGTGTTATTATTATTATTATTATTATTATCGACAGTACAATTCCTACCCTTACTTCTACTAATTTTCCAGTTACTACCGTTACTGCTATTTTTATAACTAACCCCAGTAATGCCTGTACACTTACATATTAGACAATAAAATTAGTAGGAAAACATAATCGCATTATTCTGAAAACAGCTAATTAATCCCTATGTTTACACCGCCAACACATTAAAGACCTGAGAGAGGGATTACACACACACACACACACACACACACACACACACACACACACACATTTTAGCATCCCCCTTCTTTCAAGCAATTTCTCTCTCTCTCTCTCTCTCTCTCTCTCTCTCTCTCTCTCTCTCTCTCTCTCTCTCTCTCTCTCTCTCTCTCTCTCACCTCTCCCTCCCGAGAATTACCGCCACAGTTTGCAAAATTATGGCCTTCACTGACGATCTCTAAATATAGACGAGAGAGAGAGAGAGAGAGAGAGAGAGAGAGAGAGAGAGAGAGAGAGAGAGACGAATATACTGAATGTGACTACACGATGATTGAAATTTAGTTTTCAGTTTGTTTTTTACTTTCAACGTATTATTATTATTATTATTGTGGTTATTATTATTATTATTATTATTATTATTATTATTATTATTATCATTGTTGTTGTTGTTCTTGTTTTTACTGTTATTATTATTATTATTATTATTATTATTATTATTATTATTATTATTATTATTATTATTGCTATTATTATTATTATTGTTATTAATTATTATTATTATTATTATTATTATTATTATTATTATTATTATTAATATTATTATTATTATTGTTGTTGTTATTATTGTTGTTGTTTTTCTGTTATCATTATTATTATTATTATTATTATTATTATGTGTTCTTTACCCTTTTAATTTTTAAGTCTTTTTAACTTTTAATTTGCATAAGCATTTTAGTCTCTGAGACATCTATCTTGCAACAGTGACCGGAAGGACTCATTTATTTGTTATGTGTGTTTTTATTCATTTTCCATTTTCGTTTGGGTACAGAAGAGACAGACAGACTGCAAGGTACTGGGCTGACTCTGTTTGCTGTGACTAACTCCTAGATAAATAAAACTGATTGGTGTTAGCTGGAATAGAAAGCTGGAGTAGGCCCTACCATAGGAGGGGTCTAATGATGACAGTATTAACACTCCCAGGATCTAATACGCACCCTCAGCTGAAGGAAGGCGCTTAGCTGGACTGGAATTATCCCGACCAAGAGAGGGTAAATTGTGACAGTTATCACCATTCTCAGACTCCTGTTCTCACTCTTGGATGAATAAAATCCTCTGGTGTAAGCTGCACTAAAATACTAAAGTTAGAGTTGTCACAGTCATGTGAGGGTGAGTGGTTTGTCCCCACCCTGAAAAAGTTAATGGCTTATCAACACCCCGGTTCCTATGGCTCAATCTTAGCTGAATAAAATCATGGCTTTGGTTCAAAATAGAGTACTAAAGTTGTCCTGACCGTGAGAGGGTTACTGTAATCTTTTCCTTAATCTTGTCATTAGTTATTGTCACAGCTATCTTGACTAAAACCTAATATTTGCTGACTATCATACTTTAGTGGGATTATCTCGCTGTGATTATACTTACCGTATAGTTTAAAAAGTTCTGTACAATTATGCCTTTTTCATATTTTCGTTAATTATTGCCACCTTCGGACGGTTTTATTTGGATTAGGGTGAACCTCTCGAACTGAAGGTGTTAATGAAGGCTGGATCTAACACCACCAATTTGTAAAGTCTCCTAACTTTCATAGAATTGACAGGAGAAAGATGAGATGAAATTGCTGTGAACGGCTAAATCTTATCATTATTGTTGGACTTTTTTTCTTTCTTCAAATATCAACCCATCATCATAAATTAGATGATTAGGCTATCTCCTCATTATTTGCCTGATATTCTTATTCTTTCAGTACGATTTAGTCTTTCTCTTTGTCGCTTACTTTTGTTTACTCCAGACGAATTTAATCAGCTTATGGGAAATCTGTAGTAGTGAAGGGATGAGTGATGGCTACACCTAATCCGTGTCCTCCCAGTTCGAAGTCTATCCTGAGCTGAAGTAAAGTGGTCTGAAGGAAGCACAAATATAATTATTAGATATAAAAAGAAAGCCGGGCGTCATCATTCTGGATGGGTTAATCTTATCGTTATTTATGGATTTGGTTATCTCGTCGTAAATACTTGTATTTGTTCATTATCATAATTTGGTCGGATTATATCCTGCTGGTTATTTGTCTCAGATTTTAAGTCCACAAATCATTTATTGTTGAGAAAAAAGAAAAAAAAATGGGACTGCAGGAATTACATGAAAAATCAGTCCTCGGATTAAAGTGGTTAGCCGTTTTACAGCGAGCTGATCATGACGGGCAGGCGGTTGTAGGAATTTACTGCATGTCTCGGAAAATAAGTGAAAAAGTCCGTAGGTAATTTTAGGGCTTATTTTGAGTAAAATCAGGTATACCATCCCCATGGCTCTAATTCTTGCTATAGTTACTGATGACCTTATAATGAATTACGTGAATATTCTGGCATCCGTTCGTCAGCAGTTATGGCTCTGTAACAGTGTGAGCTGACCTGTGTTCATACGATTATAGCACTCTTTATTACTACTACTACTACTACTACTACTACTACTGCTGCTGCTATTGTTACTGTTATTATTATTATTATTGTTATTATTATTATTATTATTATTATTATTATTATTATCATCATCATCATGATCATCATCATCATGATCATCATCATCCGGACCTCCTTTCCCACCGTAGGGCAGGGTAAGGAGTAGCAATGTCCAGGTAGCCCACATTTGTCCAGTCCAGTGGGCCACTCTTCCATTCTTTCACCATTCAAGCCTTCGGAATCCTGGATTTATCTGATGCGCCAAAAACATTCACCACGTTCTGTAGCTTCATATAAACGTATCTGATAGAGCCAGTTATTATTATTATTATTATTATTATTATTATTATTATTATTACTATTACTATTATTATTATTACCGGCATTTCAAGAACAAACCTAATGAGGTTTATGATATTTCCCGGGACACGCTGCATAAAAGCCTTTTTATGCAGACACTGGCGGTCTAGTGGCAGAATAATCCAGCCAGTGACGGCCTGCTTGGGTTCACATCTCGCAGAGAGAGAGAGAGAGAGAGAGAGAGAGAGAGATAGTAGTTGCCAGGGGCGTCGGTAGGTCTCCTGCCCATAGCGAGAGAGAGAGAGAGAGAGTAGTTGCCAGGGGTGCCGGTTGGTCTCCTACCCATAACCCCCCTACTTTTTTTTTTTTTTCCCTCAATGCTATCACTGAGAGTTTTTATTCGACGTAAGACAGGTATGTAGTGATGATGGGATTAATGAACAAGAACAATGCACCGTCCATTCTAATAATTGTTCCAGAGTGAATCGTCTCGAGAAAGAGCAAATCAAATGAAAAAATGTGTCATCGGCTTGAAGGAGTGAAGCTCGATAATCTGATAACGATTTTAGTTTGCTTAGGGAGAATTTTCGAACGGCAGAGGTTACATACAGCCGTTCCTTTACCCCTTCAGCATGAGGGGCCTTTCTTAAGTTGTATGAAATCGACCTGGAATAGCCTAGCAAAATTAATTGCTTGTATAAGAGACGTCACTTGATTGAAAGGGGTAAATACTCGAACCTAAGTAACCTGGCCTCCAGTTCCTACATCGTGACGGGGGTAATATTGGCAGGTACCGACAAGCCCTCACTGGCGACTTTCTGCAGATATTCTCCTTGGGTCTGTGGTTGTTATATATTTCTTTAAGCAAGTGTGATGAAAGAGTACAGTCGATGTGCGGTGGCGGAGTGGATATAGGTTATTTATTTATTAATTTGTTTATTTTTGTTTTAGTTTGACACGTATGAATCTCATGCACAGTAATCTGAAAAGTCTGTTGGGCTATGTAGATCACATTACTAGATTTTGCAAGCAATTGTTCAGTTTCGTTTTTTATCATAATGAAATGCATCGATAATTATCCTCCGTCCGTAACTAAAAGTAGTCAGTCTGTTTTTTTTTTTTTTCTTTCTTTCTTTTTTCCCCTGAATGTTCACATTTTGAATTCTAACTATCGGTTGCAAAAAAAATTCAGTGAGCCTTGGTTATCAGCCAAATCACCCCTCAGATCTGACTACACATGGCCACCAACAGAGCCAAAAGGGGTTAGAGACCTTCGTCAGGTTAGAACAAACACATTAACTTGGAGAAATTTCGCTATTGCACACGCACCCCCTCCCGAACAACATGGTCCTGCTGGCTTAAAACAGGTGGAACTCATCATCTTGACTCGCGGCAGATGACGAAGTCAAATTTTATAGCAAAGGTGTCTTGTAAATTTGTTACGGATGACTCAGCTGAGAGAGAGAGAGAGAGAGAGAAGGGGGAGAGGGGGAACTAAGCTGGTCGTCTCGTGCTTCCTGATGAGAGCAATCCGTCTGCACAGTCTCAGGGGAAGTCCGTGTCTGAGTCTCTGAGATTGCTCGGGAATTTTCACGGGGTCAAGTTCGTAACAGTTCCCCTTGCCTCCCCAGGTACCCCCCCCATCAACCCCCCCCTCTCTCTCTCTCTCTCTCTCTCTCTCTCTCTCTCTCGATCATGGTATCTTTGTTTTTCTGTCTAGATACTCTACTTACCTGTATATCATTCTTGTTATCTCCCTCTATGTATATTTCGTTTACCCATCAATATGTTTACTGAATTAGCTTGCGAACTGTGTATAATTATGTCATTTTTTTGTGCATATTTTCCTAGAATCGTAAAAAACAAAATCTCTAATCATAAAGATTACACTTTAGCAAAATACTTGTCCGTTATAAACTTACGAGCAGGCATTTCACTGGAGAGGGTGGGGCGGAAAGAGCTCTGAAAATGCTCGAAGATAATCTCCAAGTAATTACCACTAATTTTGTGTCGCACACAAGTGTATGAGTATACTGTATGTTAAAAATGATATTAATGTAAGTAATTTTATGCTTCAGATCTTTTATTCAGGTATTTTCTCATCTGCAAACTGATACTGAGTAATGAATATTTATGATAACAAACCGAAAAGAAATCGTTTTACCCTCACACATTAAGAAGATTCTAACAGCATTAACTACAATTTCCTTAAAGTACCAGTACACCATCAGAAGGGTCTGCCCTGAAAAATTAGCTTTTGCCCTAAAAAAAAGGGAAATTTTCCATGTCCGGTGGGGTGGGTGGGGGGGGGGAGCCCACCTCGTACGCCCATGTCAGTATCTGTCTTTGCACATTACCCTGTATATCCAACAATACGATACCCTGTATATCCAACAATACGATATCTATCTGCCAGTCTATCGTTCTTTATATATATTTTATAAAGGAAACTAAATCTCTCTGACTAGCTATGCAATAGTGTAATTATGTATATTGGATTTCTGCATGTTCGTACCGTATGAATTCACACATGTACTGAACTTTGCAGTGAGTGGACATACACCGTTCTGCTCCTGACTCACGTGACCATTATTATAACCTTTTTGTCCGTGTGATTATGTGTGTATGTGCAAACTTAAATACAACCATGAAAACTGAAATTTCCATGATTATGAATGTACTGTATTTCTGTCTGTACTGTATCTACATGTCAGTTCTTTTCTATGTACGGGTTTATCTGCTGTATAAATCTTCTGTATCTGTGTATTTATCTACCTATGTGTATGTGATCTTAGGTCCCTGTGTCTCTGCCTATCTGTGAGTCTGTATCTATCTTCACGTCTCTCCATTTATCCCATGTACCCATCGTCTCTGTTTGTCTGTAATTGCCGTAATCAGGAGTCAAAGTTGGGAGACCTGGGGAGTGGGAGGGAGTTCCTAGTTCTATCTGTCGTATCTGCCTATCTTTGTCTGCCTGTCTTTCCGTCTGTCTGTCTACCTATGTTTGTCGTTTTATGCCTTTCTGTCTGTATCTACGAGCATGTTGCTGTCAGTGTGTGTCTGTCTGTCTTACCGTTTATCTGTCTATATCTCTCTGGCTGTCGTACTTTTTATCAAGCAATGTATGTTGTTGTCTGTTTTTGTATTTATCAGTCCATCTTATGTTTATCCATCTTTACCTCTGTTTCTGGCGACTGTATGATGAAAAAAAAAAAAGTCATCCTACCAAAGGGGAAATCTCTCACTCCTCCACTCCCTCTCGCCACTCCAAGTAGCCCTCCTTCATGGTCTCATTCACACCATCTCTCCACCTCTATCTCCATCTCTCTCTTCCCCCCCTCGTCATCATTAACATTATATTGCTACTTTCATTATCGTTGTGAACTCCTGCATTGCCTCCTGTGCCCCATTTCCTCCATTTCTCCATCATCATCATCATCATCATCATCATCATCTGTAGCATCATCATCTTCAACTTGCACTTCTTACTGGCTGTTTTCGCTTTATCATCACCATCATCATCATCCACCTCTTCTTTATATCATCATCATCATCTTTTCTTTAACATGCGCTTCTTGCTGGCTGTTTGCGCTTCATTATCATCATCATCATCATCATCATCAATATCATCGTCGTTGCCGTAGGCGGCGGCGGAGGTGGAGGAGACGGAGGCGGCGGCTTCCCCCACACTACCTAACTCCTTTCCGTCTTATCATCAGCCTATCTTCTACATTATTACCCTCATTCTTTCTTCCTTTTTCACCACATAATGTTGTTATTCCGCTTATATTTTCTATTCACTACTCATCTCGTCTCTTTTCGTCTCGTCTAGTCCCTTCTCTTCGCTTTTCTTCTTTCTCCTCCTCTGCTAGTGTTTTTTCTTCTTTTCATCTTTTCTTGCACCATTATTTCCGCCTGTATCATCTTTATTCCCTCTTGTACATAACCCTCTTCATGTACACTTCCTGTTTTTCCTGTCTTCATTTCTCCTTCTTTAATCTCTCCTGCCACTCACTCGCCACACACTCCTCTCTTCTGTATTTCTTTACACTCTCATTTCGTCATCCTTCTCTCCTCATTGAAGTTCTCTTCACGACTCTCCGCCCGAGGGCATCTTTTTTTTTTTTTCCTAATATCAGACGATTAGATTTAGATTTTTTTTTACTGAAGTAATTTGGTATTGTCTTCACCAAACTCACCACTAAAAAATGGGTTCCTTAAGCAGAGTAAGGCCGTCTGCCAATGGCAAGCACAAAAAAAAAAAAAAGAAAAAAAAAGAAAAAAAAAAAAAGCAACACCGGATTGAACGGGTCAAACTATCTCCACACGATGCTTCGTATCATCATCATCATCATGATACCTCACTTTCCCATCCTCAAGTGGGGTGAATTAGGGTACAGAAAGCGAAGAAAAAAAAAATGCTAATGCCGGAACTAACCAACAGCAGGCCCAATGAAATTGGCCACATACTCATACACTCATCATTAAAGTCTCGAGTAACATGACTTAACTACAAATGCGCTTCAAAATTACCAAAGTCAGCCCGACAGCTATTAAATAAAAAATGACGTGCCGGACTTTTGTTAGGCACTCTTCCGTACAAATTTCATCCACCCAGCTCTGTGCACTATGTACACCACGTAACCTTCTGTCCTTCCTCTAAACACTCTCCTAACACGCTCCTCCCTATGAACTCTCCACAATCCTCTCTTTAAACTCTCCACACACTCTCCTCCCTTTACAAACTCTCCCCAAACACTCTCCTCTGAGCACGAAACACATCCTTCCTGTAAAATCTGCTCCAAACTCTCTGCACAAATGTTTCTTCCTCTACACATTCTCCACATCTTCTCTCACGTCTGTTCATCTTTTCTCTTTTCCTTTAAACTCACCCTATGTCCTTCCTCCCTTTAAACCTCTCGCCATGACCCTCCTTTAAACTTTCCCTACAAACTCACGTCCCTCCTTTCCTGAAACTCCCTCACTGCTCTCTTTCCCTGAAGTTCCTCCCCCCCCCTCTCTCTCTCTCTCCCTGTGTGTGTGTGTGTGTGTGTGTGTGTGTGTGTGTGTGTGTGTGTGTGGTGAAAGCCATTAGCTGCGAACCACGACATGGCCCAGGGGTATAACGAGTCTGCCCTCTGCAATCTCGGTTCGTCGTCACATTAATGAAATGCAAATACACCCTGGCAGTTTTCCTCGCCCTAAATTGCCTTCCGAGATCATTGAGAAGACGCCCTGGATGCTGGCACAGGACACCTACTCAGCCCTTTCTCTGTCATCACTGTCTCCAAGCTCTCTCTCTCTCCCTCTCTCTCTCTCTCTCTCTCTCTCTCTCTCTCTGTATGTATGTATGTATGTACTTGTTGCTCCTGCAGGAAGCAGGAAAGGGAGCTGGAATTAAAAATCTCGCTCGCGTGACTTTTTTTTTTTTTTTTTTTTTTTTTTTTTTGCCGATGTGTACCTGCTACGTTCAGTCGATTACATTAACTTTATTTACTTTAGAAGAGACTTCGAACTGGAAAGGTAATATATTTCCTTTAGTATTCCCCTCAGTTCAACAGGGCTTTCTTAAAGCGAATTAACTGATCTGCCTGTGACGAGACCAAGACGAAAAATACGTCATATGATTGAAGGAATTACTAAGAGAAATCCGAAGATAAGGGAGGGAAGAAAAGACATTAAAAATTTTTATGGGGTATTTTTAAGACCAGTAAACTTTCTAGTGTATTTAGTTTTTTTGTTTATGTATGTAGGCTACTTATTTATTTTAGGAGGATAACCTTGTAATCCACTCTGACAGAGCAGACCTACATCACGGAGTTACTTTACTATCATATGCCAGTAGAATTTTGGATAGTGAGTGAGTAATTTTTGTGGCCCATTTCGCTGAGTATGGTGTTTGATAATTATTAACTTTTGTGTGTCTGTCATATCTATCTATTCCCAGACGCCTGGGTCCCGTAAGGGGTGGCCACAAACAAATAGCCTTCACTCCGCCTTGTCCTCTGTCATTTGGCAGCCCTTCCTCCAACCCACACAGTCCTCTCTCATAGTAGCTCTCCACGTCATCCCTTCATCTCATTCTTGGTGCTTTCTTCTTTTCGTTTTCTTTTGTTTCTGGCTTCTTCCCCACCCAATCTGCTTTGTGAAAAATAGGGTTTGACTGGTGATGGTGAAGATGATGATGATGATGATGTTGATGTCATTAGGTGGTTTATTGTTTTTCATTATTTTACCTGTGAAATATTGAAGAGAGGAAACCGAAAAGTTTATTATTCTATTGCTTCTTTTGTTTATATACCTCACTGTTGTAAAAATCGACGATTCCTGCCGTGTACTTTTGCTTGTGAGTGTTGGTTTGCAGGTGGAGTAGCATAGTGTAAATGCCTGTGTTTTTGTTGCAGGCGAAGCAGCAGTGTTAATGTTTGTGTTGTGTTGCAGATGAAATAATGGTGTTAATGTTTTTGTTGTGTTGCAGGTGAAGTAGCAGTGTTATGTTTGTGTTGTTGTGTTGCAGGTGCAGTAGCAGTGTTAATGTTTGTGTTCCTGTGTTGCAGGTGAAGTAGCAGTGTTAATGTTTGTGTTGTTGTGTTGCACGTGAAGTAGCAATGTTAATGTTTGTGTTGTTGTGTTCCAGGTAAAGTAACAGAGTTAATGTTTGTGTTGTGTAATAACGTGAACGAGGAGAGTATTAACGTTTGTGTTTTTGTGTTGCAGGTGCAGTAGCATGGTGAGGGGCGACACAGGTGGGGCGCCTCCGGCAAGATGACCCAGACGACATTCTCTCACCCACACCCGCGGGGTCGCCCACCTCCGTCCCCGCACCGCCCACAGTACCATAGCACCGTGAGGAGGACGTGCATCAGATGGCAGCAGGTGGCAGTGGCAGTGCTGGTGACAGCAGCGGCATTATGTATCCATGTTGCAGGAAGGGTTAGCGAGGACCTTATGTTTACCTCCCCACTGTATAACGCCAGTGTGCCTGAGAACGCCCTAGGCAACACGGCTGTGGTTAGCGACACAATGATGGGTGTGTATGTGACTGACTCCTCACTGAAAATAAAGTACCGCATCACTGAGGGTGATGATGGCAACTTCTTCAAGGCCGGGAAGCGAGTCGTGGGCGATTTCTGCTTCCTGGAACTGCGGGTGCGAACTGGCAATCATGATGTGCTGAACCGGGAGAGTCGTGACCAATACCGCCTCAAAGTGAAGGCGCAACACCGGCGCCATGACGGGACGAAAGAAGACCTGCCAGGCGTCGTCACCACTGTCGTAGTCACCATCACTGACCTAAACGACCTATCACCATTGTTCATGCAACAAGAGTACCACGTCCGCCTCAGTGAGGATACTCCTCTGCATTCCTCAGTGGCACGTGTGAAAGCTGAGGACCCTGACGCTGGTCTCAATGGTGAGATATACTACAGCTTCCCACAGCGTACACCAGTCTTTGCCATCCACCCTACCTCGGGTGTTGTCACGCTGACACGGCCACTCAGCTTCTTGGAGAAGGCTAGGTACGAACTATTGGTACAGGCACAGGACCGTGGGCTTCAGCAGCGAGGCAGATGGCTGCGGCCCGCCACACTTTACATCAATGTGACTGAGGAGAATGTTTACGATCCACAAATCCTGGTGACCAAGCTACCAGAGTCAGTGCCCCGTGCCCATTTGGCTGTGGTGGCCATCATCAATGTGGCCGACCAGGACCGTGGCCCGAGTGGTGAAGTTAAATCACTGGAAATAGTGGAGGGCGACCCTGACCGAGTGTTCCGTATCCTGCCCGCCTCTGCTGCTAATGAGTTTAACCTTGCAGCCCTTGACACCATAGACTGGAGTGACTCACCTTTTGGGTTTAATCTTACTTTAAAAGCAACTGACGGAGGAACTAGAGCTAGATTCAGTTACAAAGTTGTTAGAATTGCGGCACCTCCACAGCCAGAAGAGGAGGCTGTGTTCACAAAGCAAGTGTATGAGGCGACAGTGAATGAAATGGCACCTCCGGGCACACGAGTGATACAGGTTGGTTCATGGCTGCCAGGGGCGCAGCGACGGGTCGAATACTCAATACTGGCAGGAAACAAAGGGGAATTCTTCCATATAGACCCATATTCTGGTGTCATCACCACCTCTGGTCTCCTGGATGCCGAGACACGAGACGACTACACATTGACAGTGTCAGCCACCAGCCCAACAGCCAACTTTCATCATCAAACATCAGCCAAGGTCCTGATTCGTGTTACTGACGCCAACGACAACACACCTATGATTGTGGCCCCTCAAGGTGTGGTGCGAGTGGAGGAGTACCAGCCAGCAGGCACCTGGGTCACCAAGGTGCGCGCACAAGACTATGACACTGGTGAAAATGGCTATGTCTCTTACAGTCTGGCCAATGCTGATGATGTGCCTTTCACAGTGGACCATTTCTCAGGTGAGGTGGTCACCACTCGCGTCCTCGACTATGAAACTGAACGGAGGATCTGGAAGCTGCTTGTTCGTGCGTCAGACTGGGGTTCACCATTCCGGCGCCAGAGCGAGAAAGTGATCACAGTGCATGTGGAGGATGTGAATGACAACAGGCCACAGTTCGAGCGCATCGACTGCAGTGGATATATTGACAGACTTACCCCACTTGGGTCTGAAGTCTTTACATTCTCAGCTGTAGACTTTGATCAAGGAAATATTGTCAGCTATAGGATTGTGTCAGGGAATGATGATCGCTGCTTTGCCCTGGACTCCACATCTGGGGTGCTGACCCTGACCTGTGACCTACAAGATCTCATGGTGTCAGAAAGAATGATAAATGTGACAGCCACGGATGGTGAGCATTTTGCTGATACTCTATCGTTGCGATTTCAGCTAGTGCGCCAGCAGAGCCCTTCAGTGGACTCCTGGGCTGATGTGGACTGCAGAGAGCTGGCTGTGGCACAGAAATTAGCTGAACAGCTTGCTCGTGCTGCCAAGAATAACCGTCCAGATGATAATCTGAACCTAATGTCGCCACCACAGCTGGTGGTGAACGCTCACGCCCCCGAGCTGCTGCACATGCCCCTGGAGGTGCGGGTGCGGGAGAACAGTGAGCCTGGCACGGTGGTGCTGCAGGTGGAGGCCAAGGACCAGGATGTCGGCTACCCCGGCCACCTCATCTATGCCATCTCCTGGGGTAACGAAGACTCAGTGTTTTTCATTGACATGGAATCTGGGGCTCTCACCGTGGCCGGAATTTTAGACCGTGAACGAGTGGCGCGCTACAATCTCAACCTGACAGTGTATGACCTTGGGTCGCCCCAGCGCTCAGCATCACGCCAACTTGCAATTACATTGGTTGATGAAAATGATAATGCACCAAAATTTGACAAACCAGCCTACAGCTTCTTCCTTCCCGAGAATGTGGCCAATGGAACAAGTGTGTACGAACTGCGAGCACACGACCCTGATGAAGGCAGCAACGGAGTGGTGACATACAGTCTAGCCACGGACACAAAAGATTTCCGCCTCGATCCAGTCAACGGGCGACTGAGTGTGGCATGGCCGTTGGATCACGAGACCCACGATGTGTATGAGCTGCGGGTTGTGGCCACTGACGGCGGGGCACGATCAGCCCACGCCTATGTTACAGTGCAGGTTGCCAACATCAATGATTGTCCCCCAGTGTTCCCCAGCGAGCGGTCAGCAGCAGTCCGTGTACCAGAGGACCTGCCTGTAGGAGCGCTGGTGACACTGGTGACTGCGCATGACCCAGACTCACCCCGCCTGCGCTACTCCCTCCTGGGCGGCCATGAGGATATGTTTGAGTTGGACGAGGACACTGCTGCTCTGCGCTTGGCCAAGAAGCTCGACTACGAGACTAGGCCCGCTTACAACATCACCATCCGCGCCACTGACGATGGCACCCCGCCCCTCGCTGCCAACACACATGTCATCGTCCAGGTACAGTGATCAGGGTCACCAACGTCAGTCTGAGAGAGAGAGAGAGAGAGAGAGAGAGAGAGAGAGTCTGATTAATTAAATTAGATCTGTGACAGCTCTAACACTATCAATCAGCCAGTGAGTTTTAACCAATCTCTCTTTCTGTCTGTCTGTCTGTCTGTCTGTCTGTCTCTGTCTCTCTCTCTCTCTCTCTCTCTCTCTCTCTCTCTCTCTCTCTCTCTCTCTCTCTCTCTCTCTCTCTCTCTCTCTCTCTCTCAGCTCATTCATGTAAATTCTTAGAGCTTCCATTAGTTGTTTAAGATTACGAAAGCACGTTACAAATTTGAGTATGTACTTTTACAGTATTATGTAGTATATAAAGCGGCTAAGTAACTTTGTAGTTCCATATTTTTCATACAGCTCAAACATCTCACCTACCACCTAATACATCCCTGGTACATGTCCATTTACACGTGCCTAGCCTAATCTAACTCCCCTACCACGTGTTAGGGTTGGCTTTCAACATGGAGAGGTGGCAGTTTTAGGTTCGATTAAAATGAAGAGAGAATAGCTATAGTTAATCGATCGGTGATGGAGGTGGACGAGATCATGGCGAGGTAGCAAGTATAGGCCAAGATAAAATGAACAGCATATAGCTATAAATGACTGACGAGTGGTGAAGGTGGAGACTGCAGTGTTAGGTCAAGTTAACATGGACAGAATATAGCAATAACTGATCTGTCGGTGGTGGACGTGGATGATATTTAGGCCAGATAATAATGGACAGCTTTTATCGATAAATAACATACAGGCGGACGAAGTTTTTGGTCAAGTTAAAATATAATGCAGATATCTATAATTAACTGCTAGGTGAACAAAAACTTTTATGCTAACTTAAAATGGAAACGGTATAACCATAAATAACTGACAGGTGGTGGACGTGGACGAGAACGTGCACGCACCAGTGTTCATGAAGGACGTGGAGGAGACAGAGGTGCTGGAGTCTGCACCGCCGCACACCCTAGTGGCCACCTTCAGCGCAGTGGACGGTGACACCAACACCGCGGACTCTGCCATCACCTACTCCCTGGTGGGGCCAGAGGGCAGGGGCGTCTTCTACATCGATCAGCAAGGTCAGTACTCGTGTGATTTATTTCCTTCCTTTCTGGTATTTTATTTTTCTTTTCATATATTTCTCCCCTTAGTTAACATTCATCCACTTGCACTGCCCCAGGGATTGAATACCAGAGCATCTGACAACAGGGAAAGAATTCGATCCCAGGCACAGTGCAGATGGATAAATTTCAGTTTATTTTTTCCTGTGGCATTACAAATTTCTTATCACACTGGTTTTTATTATTTGCCTCACGTTTTCTTTGCAACTGTCTTTTATTTTCCCAGCTCTTATAAATGTTAGAGCTCGTTCCCTGAAACCCTACAGTTCGCCTACGTGTCACACACCAACTCTCTCTCTCTCTCTCTCTCTCTCTCTCTCTCTCTCTCTCTCTCTCTCTCTCTCTCTCTCTCAGTTCATTAAATTCAACATGAAAAAATGTTAAGAAGAGAGAGAGAGAGAGAGAGAGAGAGAGAGAGAGCTACGACGGTAGCTAAGTTTCAGGTCCTCCCACTCACCAGGCCTTCCCTGGCTTCTAAAAGGGTAAGAAAGGGATTGCCTCTGGCCGTTTATTTACCTATATATTTATTTATTTACTTATTTATCTGCTTTTTTTTTTTTTTTTTACAATGGGGAGGGCGTGTTTTCCATTTCTCGCCACTCAGGCAACCATAGCCTCTCCACTGAACCCCATGTGTTTACTGTTTTATGTCGGTTTGTGTTCTGATGGGCTGATACCAACCCTGGCAGCAAATTGGTGGGTCAGCATTCCCTACATTCTCAAGGTAAAAGACCCACACTCCTACCCACCCCCCATGCCCCCTTGCCTCTCCCAGCCCCCTCAACACCTACCCCCTCCCACCCCCCTTAACACCTCCCTCCCTCCCTCCCACCCCCAGTAGCGGGGAAGTGTTGGGGCTGCCCATCTGATCGGCACGTTTGATAAGCACTCTGACTGACTATGAGTGCAAGGGTGAGCAGGAGGGGAGACTGTGTGTGTGTGTGTGTGTGTGTGTGTGTGTGTGTGTGTGTGTGTGTGTGTGTGCAGAAAGACAAACTGACAATATAGAGAAAATGTGAAAAGCGTGGTGAGAAAGAAAAAGACATGATGCACAGACTATGTTGGCTTATACAAGAGAGAGAGAGAGAGAGAGAGAGAGAGAGAGAGAGAGAGAGAGAGGGACAGACAGACAGACAGACAGAGAGACAGACAGACGGACAGACAGGGGGAGAGGTTGAAAGAACGGTGAAGCGAAAGTAGGATGTGGAGAAAGAGAAAATAGGAAAGGAAATGCTGAGAGTCTGTAAAGTGGAGAGAAAGGATGATTGTGGAGTGGGAGAGAGAAGGAGTGAGAACTGAAGAGACCTGTATGGAGAGTGGAAGGGAAGATGGAAGAGAGAACACCGTGAAAGACATCTAGAGGGCGGATGAGAAAAGTGCAAGAAGAAAGTGGAGGAACGTGGAGAGGGGAGCAGATTAGTGGAACAGATATGAAAAGGGAAGTGGAAAGAGAAAAGAATGTTGGAGAGAAAAGGTTTGCGGAACAAGTGTGTGGAGAGAGGAGATGGAAGGATGTGGAAGAAGAGATTAGTGGAGGAGATGTGGAGGAGGAGAAACGCTTTGAAGTCAGCTTGGGCAGATGATTGGATATTGGACTGGTGGGTGTGGGTGGGGGCGGGGGCAGACTTGCTAAGCAGGCTAATCACATCTCATGGGTTATGGGTGGAGTGGAGAAGCGTTGAAGATAGGGAAAGTAATAATGACGATAGTAATCATCATCATCATCTAATCCTGCGTTGTCCCATGAGGAGCGTAGGAGCCCGGGGCTAGGCAAGTTGGTCCGGACATTTAAGATGAGAGTGACCAGCCTCACTCGTCCCTGAATGGCATTACGTGGGCAATAAACCTCAACCATCCCTTGGATATAAGCTGACAGGCTCAATCCGACCTGAGCGCCTTAATTACCCACTAATCCACCAGACACCATAGCTTGGTTATATGTTTACCACCCAGAGTGGTAAATAGCTTCTTGGTGTACAGGAAACCATTTGGCTTGTCATTCAGTGTAGAGTCACCCGTAGACAGAAGGAAGGGGAAAGAAGGAAGGAAAGGACCTAAGAGGAAGGAAGGAAAGAAGGAAGGAAGAGATGAAAGGGCAGCCACCCGAGAGCAGCACTACATCGAGTGAATGGATGGCGAGTGCCCTCACATAATAATAATTTTATTTCGTTTATACTAAGACACTTGGTGGTCTGAGGAGTTATTGTCCAAAAGGATGTAGATACATTTAAGGATTGGGTAGGATTTTTTGTTCATATATTGACAGGGAAGGGCGATTTGTCTCTTTCCTCCAAAAAATTAAGTAACCTGAGTCTGTCCTTATGCTTCTGATGGTCAGTAATGGAGTGGATGATAGACAGTTCCCATAAACAGATAGATAGGTAAATAGATAAATAGGCAGGTAGAGAGAGAGACGGATCAATTGATTGACTGAATGCCTGATTGATTGATTGATTGATTGACTGATAAGTAGAGAGATAGATAGATATAGACAGTGGATGGATAGGAGTGGGTGGAAATTAAGTAGAGTATGGGCAGTGGAAGGAACTTTGAGAGGATAGGAATGAACGACCCTAATCTGAAGGATGGGATAGTTGGATTTGGATGAAGGTGTGGAAACTGAAGGAGGGAGAGAAATGAAAAGCGATGTACTGTGGAACTTGGAGTAGATGAATGAATGCGGCTGACTTAGAGAAGCGAATATAGGTGGGTGGTTATGTGGATAGGAATGGTGTAAAAACTGGATAAAGACGAGCAGTGGAAGGTGCGAATGGAGGGGCTAGGGCTCGTATTCTCGTAGGGTAAGCAGGCTTCCTGGCACCTCTTCCTTAGCAATTTATATATTTTTGGAGATACTATAGCTGATTAATATCCTTTTGTATGTTAAATATTCGGAATATGACAATGTTAGAAGGATTTCTATATCATTGAATAGGACAGTAAGGTGTAATAATTAGAATAAATTGCTTAGGAAATGATGTTAGGGAGCATCCTTTTCCGATGGGAATGCGGGCCCAGATCTGAAAGGCGGTAGGAATGGATTAGATGGAGATACTGCAAATGCGGATGGAAAGGTATGTGGAAACAGAACAGGATAGCTTTTTTTTTTTTTTTTTTTTTTTTTGTAATGATTGCAACCTGAGTTTTAGCAGTCCTCCTGCGTGTCATACTTTCATATATCACCATTTTAGTGCTGATACCACGCAGTCCAATAAACTGATTTTCCCGTTCCATGGTGTGCGCGAAGAGTGAGACAAGATGGACTGTATTCCAGGGGCATGAGGGTGAGGAGAAGGGGAGGAGGAGGTTCGAGGAAGAGGCATAGACAGAAAGATTTGCTTAGCGACCCGTTACGGAACAGTGTTTTAAGGCTATATTTTGAGTTATTATTTTTACGGAAATCTTTTTATGGCCCACCATGGAATATTTGTGCTTGCTGTGGGCATCTAGATTTGTTAGTGTCCTGCCTTGGATTGGGGCTGCAGTTTCGCTGTATTTGTCGACCCTAAGGTCATTCTCGGACAGCACCAGAATGGCCTATCCTCTCCACCATCACCTCCCATCATCATCATCATCATCATCCTGACCTCTTTTCCCACCTGAGGATGGATGAGGTAGGGTCCAGAAAGTGAGGGAAGAGAACGCATGATAGAGGTAAAAGTAATCAGCACCATGCATAGTGAATGGGCCAAATATCCATTCATTCACAATCCCAACCCCCGGAATCCTGACTCCACCTTACATGCCTAGTCGAAGGGGCATATGGAAAGGCTAGGAGAGAGTGGATGACGTGGACAGAGGGGCTGGAGAGAGGCGGATGGAGGGAATGGAGTGAAGCAGAGGCAATCAGAGAGTGGGCTAAATATGGCGAGGCAATAGTCCCGATGGCGGATGAGAAATGAAGAGATAACAAGATGGTGTGTGTGTGTGTGTGTGTGTGTGTGTGTGTGTGTGTGTGTGTGTGTGTGTGTGTGTGTGTGTGTGTGTGTGTGTGTGTGTGTGTGTGTGTGAGAGAAAGAGAGACTGCAGTGAACTAGTCTAATTGGTCAAAGGGTCGGGTTAATACGTAGGGTCAGGGTGCTGGTATGGGGGAAGGGGATGGGGGAGGGACGTGGAGGCAAAGGGGGAGGGAGAAGAGAGGAGGGGTCATCGTGAGGGGAAGATGAAGTGGGAGGGTGTGTCTAGGAGGGTGGGAGGGAGGAGAGGGAAGAGGGGTTGTGGTGGTGAGAAGGGGGAAGAGGGGGAAGCTGTATTGAGAAGGGAGGGGTAGGAAGGATGCAGTGGTGGTGGTGGTGCGTTTGATGGAAGGGGTGAGGTGGTGATGGTAGTGGGAGTGGTGAGGAAAAGAGTGCTGATGGTGGTAGTGGTGGTGATTATAGGTGTGAGAGTGATGATAGTTGTGGTGGTGGGTAATGCAGTGGTGGTGGGTGTGAGAGTAGTAGTGTTGTTGTTGGTGGTGATATTTGTGGTGGTGGTGAGCGATGTTTTGGTGGTGGGTGTGATAGTAATAGTGGTAGTGGTAGTGACAGTTGTGATGGTGAGTGATGCAGTGGTGGTGAGTGATGCAGAGGTGGTGATTGTGATGATGGTGTTGGTAATGTTCGTGGTAACACTTGTGATGATACTGAACCACAAACAAGCAACAGCCCATGCAGGGTCGTCCCGAGCATTGAACCACTGTTCCCTTGCGAATGACAGTTCCTCACCACAGCGAGGCGCGAAGAAAAGTGTGAAGGTTTGGTTCCTGGGTGGATGCAGCACTTGCATCTCCACCCAGTTAATAAGGGTACCATACTAGGCTCCGTTTCACCCCGTGATCTGGTTATATGGTTACAACCCAGCGTTGGAAATGATTTCCTGAGTTGCAGGAAACCACTGGACTTGTGACTCAGTGTAGAGGTAGTGTAGCTGAAGTGGAAATAATAATAAAGTGACAGGATAGAGGCTTAAGTGGCAAGGAAATATGTTTGTAAGGGGCGATAAGAAGTGCGCTGGTGTGATGGGTGTGCTGGTGGTAGGGGAGGTCCTGGGCATGAAGGGTGGCGTGGCCAAAAGTGTACTCGTAGTTGTGATGATAATTTTGGTTAAACCTCTCATGGTTGGGAAAACTCTAGAAATTTATTCCAGCTAACGCGAAACTATTTTATTTGGCTGAAAGTGTCATAGGAGCCTGTGTGTGAAAATAGTCATCATTAACCCCCGCCCCATGGTCGAGGCAACACCAATAATAATCAATTCCAGGTAACGTCAGACGATTCTGTTCAGCTGAACATGGGTCTGAATGTATTAATGTTTAGGTGCGCATGTGTGGTGTTGGTGGTGGTGAGCGAGGTATTGGTGGTGGAGGATGGAGTGGCCAGATGTATGATAGTGATAATAAGTATTGTTAATGTAATAATATAAATGATGTAATAGCGAGGAATATCATGAACTCGTTTCTGCAAGACGTCTCCCACGAAGCGGAATATGACTATGTGGCGGTGGCGAGAACAGAATATAAAGGACATCATGGTATTTTAAGAGTCAACTAAGTGCAGTGATAATTCTCGTTTAATGATGAAATCCTCGAGGTCGATAATAAAAAGAACTATCACTGATGAATGGTGTTAAGCGTGCTGTGTGTGTTATCGCTGGCAGGAGATAAGGTCCAGGGATCGTATTTATAAACAGTCCTGGTCAGTTTTTACAATAAAGTCTCTGTAGCAGTTAGTTGTTCCCGCCAGTCATTTTCTTCGGTCCAACTACCACACTTTAATGTTCACTGTAGTTGGGCAGCTGTGTGGCTGAAGGTAGATGTATGAACCAGTAATCTCGCACACAACATGCACTTAAGAAAGTTTCTAAATACGGCCTCAGATGTTGTCAGTTTGATGTATGACTAATGGTGTTGTCAATATATCTCAGCATGGCGCCTCCAGTCTCTTGTGTAACCCGGTGATAGTGCCTCGTGGGTGGTAGTGAGGAGGATGTCTTGTGGAGAGGTGTGTGTAGGAGTGATTAGCACTTTAACCCCTTCAGTCTGAGCAGAGACTTTAGAACTTGATGAGGTAGAGATTTAGTGTCAAAAAATTCTAGATTTCAACTATTGTTTCACTTTCATGAAGACTGATATTGAGAGCTGTAGTGGTTTTGGGTGTGTGAATGGAACTACAGTTGTTGTGTGGTAGCTTCCAAGTAAACATGGCCATTTCTTTCTCCCTACGTGCCCTACTCAGTACAATACAAAGATAGCCTTCAGTACGCGGGGCGTTTGTTAGGCTAAATGAAATTGTATGAAGATATTAGAAACAAACACAAGGATGTCTTCGTATACAAGGGGTTAAGGGCAGGGTCGGCCTTCCGCTTTAAAAAATTGTGTAGATAGTATATATCTGACTACATAAAGCACCGCTACCTGATTGTATGAAGGAGTAACTGGTGCAAAGGAAAGCAGGCAGAAGATAAACAGGCCCAATTGTTCTTTCGAGTCCACTTGTTATAGGGTAGGTTATGACTAAGAAATCTGTGAGTCGAACACAAGAATTAGAAAAAAAAGGCCCTCTATTTAAAGGGCTAATAGCGATAGTCCTAGCTGTGGCCGCAGTAGCAGTAGATGTTTTGTTGTTGCTGCTGTTGTCCTTGTAGATAAGAATACTTGTGGTAGAAAACCGTTTAGCTGGGACTGTATTTTATAACGACTAATTCCAGACGATTCAGCTCAAGGAAAGTCACTCTCTCTCTCTCTCTCTCTCTCTCTCTCTCTCTCTCTCTCTCTCTCTCTCTCTCTCTCTCCAAGCGTTTACACACGATAATGAACATTGTTAAAGCACTGGAAGGGAGGACACAAAGGCAATATTTAATTAGTGGTCTTAGAGGAGGATGAGATGAAGTGATTAGGAGAGAGCAAACTCATTAGTTAATAATAATAATAATAATAATAATAATAATAATGAAAGTGTAAGGAAATGCAGGTAAAGATAAGATAATCATGTGGAATTTAATCAACTTCTTCAGCTCAAGGACGTCTTTTATCATTTACTTTTTCCCACCACCAGACGATTTTTTTTCTTGACGGGTAATTTTTCGAGATGATATGGATAAATATTTCCTTCATCATGCCCTTCAGTGTGAGAGGTATTTCTTAAGCTTAATCAATCCGTCCACAGGTAGCAAGAATAACAACTTCGCCTTCATGGTCGAGGAGGGTAAAATCAATGGACTGATTTTGTATTTATTACCTCCACCAAGTAGGTTATGTTTTCACCCCTGTCCGTTTGTTTGTTGGTTGGTTGGTTGGTTTGTGAGCAAGATTACACAAAAACTACTTGACGTATTTCCACGAAACTTGGTAGAAGAATGGGACTTGGCCCAGAATAGTCTCCATTAAATTTTGGTGCGGATCCGGATAAAGGTGCGGATCCAGGATTTTTTTTTTTTTTTCACTTTCTTTAACATTGCGAGATAGTGCGTTTCTCGACATTTTCGTAAATTTTTCAGTGAATACTGCATGGATGTTGATGGCGGAGGTATGCGCTGTACTGTGTGCCATTCTAGTTTATTTTTGTATTTATTTATTTTAAGTTTTAGACTAAGGGCAGACAAAAAAAAAAATTACCCTGCTGACAAGTCCTCAATAAACTTATTATTATTATTTATTTTTTACGCGGTAGGATTTTACACCGAGGCTGACATAGGACTTTTGATTCATCTCTCGTCAACATAGCAAAATAGCCTGATCCTAGAAAATAATTTGATATACGTCCTCGAGCTGAAAGGGTTGGAAAATTCGACGTTGTTGGGTAAAGTTCAGATATATTAATTAATAGTGTGTTGATAACTGAGAAAAAGTGAACCGTATTAAACGTTTTGCGGATTACACAGAAATAACTGGATGGATGGGGCTGTGTTGATGAAATTGTTACAGTTTGCTGCAATAGTTTAGTGTGGAGAGAGAGAGAGAGAGAGAGAGAGAGAGAGAGAGAGAGAGAAACCATAGTGGAGAGTGGAGGACACATGTTTTCAGGACTCCCTAACTTTAATATGATATCTTCCATTACCTCACCATGCAATATCTTGTTTTCCATTACTCAACATTACAAGTTCACTTTCCCCCAGTCTTGCAATAATCATTTTCCAGTAGCCCTTCTTGCAATTCCCAGTCTTGCAGTATTATCTCTCAGTCTTGCAGTGTCCATTTTTTGATAGTCCCTCTTACTGTTTCTAATCTTGTTTATATTCCAGTTCTGCAATGTCCATTTTCCAGTAGCTCCTCTTGCAGTTTCCATTCTTGCAGTGTTTGTCTTCCAGAACATAGCCTTCCAGTATGCCGCGTTGCAATACCCCGGCCTCAATTAACCCGTCCTCCCTCGTTCTGGTAGTGTCAGGGTGAAGCTGAGAGAGAGAGAGAGAGAGAGAGAGAGAGAGAGTGACTTCTTTAGGTATACATATACGTACGTACATACTGGTGAGAATTCTGCTGGTTTCACACACACACACACACACACACACACACACACACACACACACACACACACACACACACACACACACACACACACACACACACACACACACACACACACACACACACACACACACACACATTTATACAACAAGGACTCCGCTCTTCTTTCCCTTCGCTACAGTGCTGCATTTATTCTCTCTCCATCATCCTATTCTATTGAACTCTCTTGTTTGTTTCCCCCATTTCGTCGGGCATGCAGCACCTTTCTAGCTACACACTCTTCATCTCTCTTCTCTCTCACTCTCTAATGCAAAAGTCAACCTGCATCATCCGTCCCTCACTTACAGAAGAAGTAAGGCCTAAAACACTCACCATTAATTCTTGACCTCAGCTTGCGACCTCCAATCTTTTAAATGTAATCTGTCTAGGCATCTCTGTGAACGAATCTTGCCTTTGACCTCTCTCTCTCTCTCTCTCTCTCTCTCTCTCTCTCTCTCTCTCTCTCTCTCTGCAATAAACACACTGACTGAGTAGTTAACCATCGTCCTTAATTCCGTGCAATGACCTGCAATTCATTAAGGTGGTCTAGGGAAATTGCACAGGCTCGCTGGTGTACTTTATTGCCCTTCATATTCCCAGAGGTGATGAGAGTGAGCGGTTAGTGTTGTTACTGGGGTGATTAGGACCGTTAGTAGATCCTCGGTGTGTGTGATTGGGTGCATGGACGGATGAGAGAAAGAGAGAGAGAGAGAGAGAGAGAGAGAGAGAGAGAGAGAGAGAGAGAATCATAAAATAGAAATATTCAACACTGCCATCCTACACCAGACCTCACCACTCATCCTTAACCTTTTCACAGCGATTACTTTTTCCACATTATTCTTGCTGCCTCCAGACGAATATGATCAGCTTTTGAGAGACCTTTCGTGCTGGAGGAGTTAGAAAGTCTCCATTAATCCTGCGGGCTGTTAGGAGAGTGCTTAGAGCTGTTTTTGACGCCGAGTGGTTGTAATTGGGTGATTGGAGGAGGTGGAGGAAGACTGGATATGAATGTTCTTTGATACTAGTGATGATGATGATGATGATGATGTCGTTGTACCTGAGTAATTAATAGGATGTAAATGCCTGTTAATGATCGTTAGGTGGCGCTGATTGGATTTTTGGGTGGATGGAGACTGAGTTCATGGTAGGTTATTGTTGTAGCTGAGTAATTAGCGGAGTGGACTGCGCTGTCAGAAAATTAATTAGGACTTTGGAAATGCTGGATTGCTGTGATGGGTGGCTGGACGGATATTTTAATGATTGCAGGCTCTGTATATAAAAATGGAAAAAATCAGTAATGTGTTAATAAGTAGAAGCGTTAATAGCACCGATAATGATAAGTTCCATTTGGGGCGGTTAGTGAGTATGGAATGATGCAGATTTAACGACTGGGTTGGTGGGTAAAAGACTGGACTGTGTGTTTAAAATGATCCGGATGACATAATTGCTAATGAGTTGTTTTGTTAATTAGGCAGTTAGTGAGCTCGATCTGGCTCTGACTGGGTGGCAGGGTGGGTGAGCACTTAACACGCTCACTGCAGTCACATATATTTTAGTTTTTTCTAGCAGTCATACAATTTTCTCATTGATTTTACGGGGTGATTTAATTAAAAAAATCATTTAAGGATCATTTAAGGCTATCTAACACCTGCTGTTCGAAGTGCTTCTCCTAAGCTGAATATAGTCATTTAGAGATGACAAAAATATAAGAAAAATGATGTACGCAGGCAGGAGGGATGAAGAAAGGCCGGGTGAGGATTGGTGTGGGATAGTTGAGTAGGATTATGTTTTTGTTTCATCTCTCTCTCTCTCTCTCTCTCTCTCTCTCTCTCCCTCCCTCCCTCCCTCCTATCTCGCCGCTGGCCGCCGGTTCGATGAAAGGTTGAGATAGCCAAATCTGGGAGGGAGACTGAGATAGCGGAATGGTGGAACAGGATACCGCCTCCACCACTGCCATAACTACCATGAGTACTTCCACCACTGCCATCGCTCTCTCCACCACCACCATAACTACCATCACGACCACCACTGCCATCATCATTAAACTGTCCTTACCACCATTGCATGTAAGGGCCTCCATCATTGCCATAGCTACCATCACTACTTCCACAACTACCAACTCAACCTCCATCATTATCATGACTACTGACACTACCATGAGTACATCCACTGCTACTATGACTACCATTATATCACTGCTACTTTCACTGCCATAACTATAACGGGTTTGTTTTTTCCATCTGGTATTGGGTCAGTAGTGGTGTCGCCCCTCTAGTCTGACTGCCCCTGGTTCTCATCTAAGCTGCAAGGGGTTAGGGATCTTCGGCAAGTTGGAACAAAAAAGCTATACCAACAACAGTACAGTTTCCATTACAATCATTGGTATTACCACTACCACAATCACAGCTATTACCACCACCACAATCACATCTATTACCACCTCCACAATCACAGCTGTTACCACCTCCACAATCACAGCTGTTACCACCTCCACAATCACAGCTGTTACCACCACCTCAGTCAGGTATTACCACCACCTTAATCACAACTATAACCATCACCACAATCACAGCTATTAACTACCACAGTCACAGCTCTTACATCACCACCCCCACCATAACTACCATAAATTTTACCTCGAGCATAAACTACCACCCCATCTACCATAATCATAATTTCTGTTACAACCACAACAACTCCTTTTCCACTACTGTAGTATAATTATATAAACACCACAACATTTTCAGCTACATTTCCTAGCACCACCACCACCACCACCACCACCACCGTTACTACCATCATCCAACTACAACTCACCATAGCCACAACCACCACCTCCATCACCATTACCTCTGCTACCACTACCATCACAACTACCATCACCACTATATTTACATATCTACCGTTCCTACCCAACTACAACTCACCACAGCCACAACAACCACCCCTATCACCACTACCACAGCCACAACCACCACCCCTATCACCACTACCACAGCTACGATTACCACCATAACTACCATCACCACTACTTACATACTTAACCACTCCTACCATCCCCTCACTCCCATCTCTACCACACCCACTACCACAACTACCACATCACAGCCCATAACCACACTGTCTTGTCATTAAACACAACGCAACAGCCATTTCTTTGACTTGCCGCATCACCATTAACACTGTTATTTACAATTCTGCGTTGTCATTGTACGTCTCAACCCTATCATCATCATCATTATGTGTTGCCAGTATTAATGTCAGTATTAAAATCTGCATCATCATCATCATCATCATCATCATCATCATCATCATCATCATCATCATCAGGGGTACAGATATTCGTATCCTTAAAGTAGCTCTCTAAATCAGGGTGTGTGGGCTGAGACGATGGAGGAGGGGGGACGGGAAGTGGAGGAGAGGGGATAGGCTTGGGAGGGAGGGAGAATGGAGTATGTGAATTGTAGGGAGGGTAGATGGAGGGTAGGAGAGGGGATGGGGAGAGAGAAAAATGGAAGGAGGAAAAAAGAGGGAAGGAAAGAAGAAGAGCAGGGAAAGGAAGGAGTATAAATGATGAGATGGGATGCAGGGAGTAGAGATAGAGTGGAAGAGAATAGGTAGGAAAGTAAGTGAGGTGGAAAGAGGGAAGGGGAAGGAGGGAAGCAGTGGGAGGGTAGGAGGGAGGGGAGGGGAGGGGTGACAATCCTCCCCTTACCCTCATCACCTCGCCTTGGCAACTAATTAGCGATTGGAGGGAGAGAGAGAGAGAGAGAGAGAGAGAGAGAGAGAGAGAGTAATCAAAATCAATTCATGGTACCGTACTGGAGAGAGGGAAGGGGAGATTGTCAGAGGGTTGGGTGGGGGGAATTAGCTCTGGTGGGGGGGTATGAGTGTGGGTGGGGGTAACTGATAACAGGGCCCCCAGGGAGAGGTAATGTCGGTGATGAAGACCCCCCCTCCACCCCGTTATCTCTCTCCCCTTACCTCATTCACCCCTTCTTTATTCCACTCCCCTCTCCCCTGTCTTCGTTTCTCATCCCCATACCCTCCTGCACCCTCTCCTTCTTGCCCTCTCTTCTCTCCTCTCCTCTCCCCCCACTTCCCCTCCTTCCCCATTCTGTTACCCTCACTTTCTCTTCTCCCCCCCTCTCTACCACTCACCCAGTCTCTCCCCTCTCCTCTCCCCTCTCTTCTCCCACACTCTCCATTTCTCTTGTCCCTTCCTTCTCGTCCCCTCTCCTTCCTTCCTTTTCCTCCCCACCCCCCCTTCTCTCTCCACCCCTCTTGTCTACTCTCCTCTCCTCTCTTGTATTCTCTGCCCCTCTTTACTCTACTACTCTTCTCTGCTCATCTTCCTTTCTCTTCTCTTATCTTCTCACCAAGCACCCGAGTAATACCCATTTGAATGTAATCTCGCCTGTAGTGTAACGTCGTGAATGGGGAGAGCTAGAACAGGTCGTAGATAGGTCGTCTGTGGGTCGTGTTTGACTGGAATGGGTCGTGATAGGCTCGTGTTTGGTTGGAATGGGATGTGATAGGGTTGTATCTGGCGGAAATGGGTCGTGAACGGATGGTGTTTGGCAGCAGTGGGTCGTGATAGGGTCGTGTTTGGCTGGAACGGTTCGTGATTAGGTTGTGTTTTGGTCAGAATGGGTCGTGATAGACTCGTATGTAACTGGAACTGATCGTGATAGGGTCATGTTAGGCTGGAATAGGTTGTGCTTAGCTGGAATGGGTCAGTCGAGTTTGGTTGGAATGGACCTTTAGCGGATTATATTGGTTGTGTAAGTCGCATGTAAGTAAAATAGGTCGTTTTTTAGATGGAAATGGTTACAGTCGGTCGTAATTAGGTCGCGTTTAATTGCAGTGAGTCGTTATTAGATGGACGAGGTCGTGATTGGGACGGTTGGTGTCGTGTTTGGCTAAAATGGATCCTGTCTGGCAGAAGTGGGTGTGGATGGGGTCTTGTTTAGCTGGAGTGAGCCGTGATTAGAATGGGTTCGTCTGGGATGGGTTGTGATTTGATTTGCCTGTGTATATGGGTTATTGTGTGTGTGTGTGTGTGTGTGTGGATGGGTGGGTGATTTTTAGAAATAGCTATGAAAAACAAACCACCGCACCTGTAGATATTTAGATATTTTGCTCCTTACAGATTTCTACAGCCGGTCAGTAAACTCATCTCCAGTGCTTTAAAGTCCTTCCACTTCTTTTTTCTGAAGAGAGCAGCAAGTGGCTTAGGTTCTACTGTAATGATGTTGAAGGAGGCAGTAGAAAAAGTAATCTTTCTTGCTCTTACCCCGTCAGATGATTTTACATTTCTCATCTTCCTTTTGTCCGACTTGTTTTCCTTTAACTTCTTTTGTTGATGGTTTGTTGCGGTTGTTGTTGCTATTATTATTATTATTATAATTATTATTATTTCTGTTGCTATTATTGTTATTTTTAATTGTTTAATTAATATGAATTAATTTTTGGTCTGATTATTTTCATTAATATTATTGCTGTGTATATCTGTCACTTAGTGGTAGGTGGTGGCGACCATCATCCACTCACTTGATGTAGTGCTGCCTACTTCTTCCTTAGCCTTTATCATTTTTTTTTTTCTGTGCCTGCCCTCCTCCCTTCCTGTTTCTTCCATCTTTCCTGTCACTTCTTATTGCCTTTCTTTCTTTTACAGTTGGCTTTACATTGAGTGACAAGCCAAATGGTTTCTTGTAAACCAAGAAACCATGTACAACGCTGGGTGGTAACCATATAACCAAACCATACGTGCTCCCTACGTGTCAACAAGTGGGTTGGTGGAGGGTTAGTGCCCCTCCCCGTAAAACAAATAACTCAAAGTCAATGGCCACCCCTTGCGGGATTATGGCGTCTGGCAATAGATAGATAGATAGATTTCTGTCACTGCCGTTATTTGCACCATTATTTTATTGTCACTTTCGTTTTTTTTTTGTGTGTGTGTATGGTTCTTACTATTACTGTCAAAATAGTTATTTCTTAGATGGCATTAATGTTTTTGTTGATTTTGTTGTCTCTACTGCCATTGTTTATCTTGACGGTGCTGTCGTTGCTATCATTAGTGTTCTTGTCGCCGTCGTCGTTGATATTCTTGTCGTTGTTGGTGTCATTGTTGTCGTTGTCCCTTTTACCGCTGTTGTTGTTGTTGTTGTTGTTGGCACCAGGGTCCCACAGTGCCCCTCATCAGGACATTATCTCTGGTCATTATCGTCCTCGTTAGCCCCAGCCCCCGCCCCCCATAGGCCCCCCGCTGCATAACGAAGCCGGGAGAGCAAGTGTTAACAATGTATCATTATGCTTCGACGCAGGGAGGGAGGGAGGGAGGGAGCAAAACAGGGAGGGGGAGAGAGAAAAGAAGAGAAGGAGGGAGGGGGACTGAAGGGAGATTGGTAGGAGGAGGAGGGAGGGAAGGGGAGAGTGAGAGAGAGATGAGAAAGGAAGGAAGGAGAAAGAAAAGAAGGAAGGAAAGAGCCAAGGAAAAAAAGAAGGAGGGAGGTAGAGAAGGAGCTAGGAAAGGAGAGGAAGAAGGGAGGGAGGAAAGAAGAAAGAGAGGGGTGAAGGAGAAAAGGGAGGGAGGAGGGAGGGAGGGAGGGAGGATGGGAGAAAAGAAGAGAGAGAGGGGAGAAGAAGGGCCGAGCCAGCATGGGGGGTGGTTGATGGTTGTGGCAGTGTGGGGTTGTTTTGAGGTAGTGTGATGCCCCGCCCCCCCAGCCCCACCCTAGCTCTTTTTTAGTAGCCCACCTATCATACATCTCTCCCCCCCCCTCTCTCTCTCTCTCTCTCTCTCTAAGTATCTAATTACCAGTCTCCCTAAGCTCCATGTCGTCCCCTCCCACTAGCCCTCAAAAGCCCCCTTCTCCACAATTTTCTTCTCAAGTTAATTATGGCATTAGAGAGAGAGAGAGAGAGAGAGAGAGAGAGAGAGAGAGAGAATTTTAAATATAAACTTTGGCATGTTTTTTAATAACCGTACATATCCACTCGGCGTCTCTCTCGCTTATTCATGCTTTCACCAGACGATTTTATTCAGCTCAGGAAAGGCTTTTGATACTGAAAGGGTTTATCAAGGCTGCACATCTAACCCCCTTCAGTACGAAAAGCCTGTCCTTAGCTGGATGAAATTAGCTGGTTATAGCAAGAATGAAATGAAAATGTATCTAGATTGAATAATTCTTTGCATATTGTCATGACATGAACTCAGTACTGTGGTTTATTATTATACTAGCAGGGGTGCACGGCTTTGCCGGGCCAAAAAGGCAAATATTCTAATCCTATTTGTTCTAGGTCAATCTTTATTTCTATTCCAGTAAGACCATGTATGAAGAGGGATTATAAGAGGCCTATGAACTTTCTATTCCATCTGTCGCAGACTAACGCCCTGTATTTGTGCACACTTGTTTACTGCTACCGGAGACCTTAAAAGACCTCGGAGGTCAACCTCACATAGCCAGTGTCCGAACTGGAGGTCATATGATTCTGCAAGCCAAAAATTGGGCAGCTGGGTCCAGTAGTTCGAACTTGTATTGCCGGTGGCCTCAAATGACCTCGGAGGTCAATATCACTTAGCCTGTGTCCGAATAGGAGGTCATGTGAGTCTCCACGCCAGAAATTGGGCTGCAGGGGTACCCGCCGTTGCTCGGACCAAAAAGGCGAACACTCTACCGGTGACCTCGAGTAACCCATATCTGAATTTTGACCCCGTAAAACCATCCTTGGATCACCCTGATTCAGTATATATATATATATATATATATATATATATATATATATATATATAATATAGATCTGGGGGTCTCTGGCCCATGGTTTGGGCGTGATTGAAGGACAAACAAACAACGCGACACTTTTATATATATAGATACCAAGAGCATTTACAGTAATTAAGGATGATAAAGTATCCAGAACTCTTCGTTCGTTCGCCGCTGAAAATCAAATTTGTTGGCAGTCTGCTAGCTCAGACTAAACTGCTGAACAAAAAAATCCCTCGACAATTAGCCAGTTTGATAAGATAATAAAAATGTACTGTACAAAATAAGTACGTACACATAGAAGAAAAAAAAATGAATTAAAAAAAACATGACGGTCTGATCGTTAGCCTTTCAGTCTTTCACAGTTTTCAATTTTCAATATTTCTTAGCTATCGCTTCCCCATACACCCATCATCATTCTCCTCCGCTTACCTAAAAAAAATATGTAATTAAAAAAATATCACATATTCAGATATCTTATAAAGATATTCGAGAGATAGAGAAATATAATGAAGGACGGGAAGATGAAAATTACAGCGAGGGAGAGGGGACAGAATTTACAGTACCAGCTAGGTGATCCAACCTAAAGGTTAAGAAGAAAATTTTATACCCTTCTCACTGAAAAACCCACGGGGGGGGGGACGGGGAGTATGTCGCCCTGTAGAGAGGAATTATATATATATTTTTATATATATATATATTTATATATATATATATATATATATATATATATATAATATTTTCTCATGTTCCCTTCTCCTCTGGGAAAGGGATAAAGAGTGAGGGAGCTGGGAAAAGTAAAGAAAGAAAAGAGGCAGATGAGAAGATATTGGTGTAATGAGAGAGGATGGAGTAAAAGGGAGTTCAGTTGAGAGAAAGTAGTGAAAAGGGAGGTATAAGTGGAAAGGATGAAAGAAATGAAATGAACGGAGAGGAAGCTATGAGAAAGGGAAGAAAGGGAATACGGCGAAGTAGGAAGAGGCAGGTTGGTGAATGTCGAAATATTATGGGGAAGGGGGAGAGCGAGGACAGGATACGATGAGGGAGGGAGGAAGGGAGGGCCAGTTTATATATAAGGACTGCACCAAAACAGGAAGCTATCTCCCTGCCCTCCCCCCACTCTCTCTCTCTCTCTCTCTCTCTCTCTCTCTCTCTCTCTCTCTCTCCACCGTTCCTGTAACACAACCAATATATCAGAGCGACAAGAGGGGGAACTAAAATGATAGCCAGTTGCAGGTTTGTTTTCCTTTGTCCCTCGTAACATTAATCGTCGTTGGCAGAAGATAATAAGACGCTGTGAGATTTACTGGTGAGGAGGCTGTTAGGGTAATGAAATAGTTCTTTGTTTGTCATGGTAATTGACTTGGAATCGCCACCAACCACTTTAGGAATGCTTAACATGAGAGAGAGAGAGAGAGAGAGAGTGAGAGAGAGAGAACATGCTATAAACATGTTACATGTGACGTGACACGTCCAATACTTGTACAGTATATCTGAGATCTGTAGGCTCTGTACGATGTCCCACTTTTTTTTCTTTCATGCCTACATCAGCTGGAGGTAAGAAAAAATCCCTCAGAGATGAAATAGAGGAAATTATGAAAGAATATATGCAAGGAGAAAATGTGGTTTTTGACACTGACCCATATTTTTATTCGAGAGATTCTGCCCTAAGGATGCTTCCACTAAATAATCTAGCTAGAGGTGTAAAGGGGTGCTCAGCTACCCCTGCACCATCAGAGAGTGTTTAGTATTGCTGGAAATTTCTGCACTGTCAATAGGGCAAAGCTAGAGCCTTCTACCTTCCGTGAACCCCTCATGATTAAGTGTAACGGAGAGATCTAGGAGTTACTTCCTTGCCTGAAGTTGAAGGGTGACGCATAATAACCCGAGATGTTTAAAATTATGAAAGTGAATATTTTTTAAGTTAGTAAAAGGTTAATCTGCTGTTTGTATTTAAATATCAGTTTTGTACTCCAGATTAGTTTTTTTTTTTTTTTTTTTTTACCATGAAAATAATATTTTTTACAAATATTTTTAAGGTACTAATAATTTTAATCGAAAAGTATAGGAGGTATTTACTTTTAACTTGTAATCTCTGCATCATTTTTAAATTCATATTGTTTGTTTTTTATTTACACTAGAAGTTGTGGCTGCATCAGTTTAATTTCAGATGAGATAAAATATAAGAAATTAATATATATATATATATATATATATATATATATATATATATATATATATATATATATATATATATATATATATAATTACCTGTTTATACCATGAAAAAGTACGGTAATTGAACACTAACTTTGCTGTAATTGTAATTTGGAAATATTAAATTGGAGTAATTGTCATTGTAATTGTACTTAGCATGTTATCTTCCTTGTAAATGTAATTTTAACTGAGTAACAGGACAAGTAATTATATCTCTAACTGTAACTGACCCAAATCAGTGTAATTACTCCAAGCCTGGTTTGCATTTAGTCTCATAGCGGGGACATACAGGATCTCTGACGTATTTTGGCAGCCAGTACAACGTTTCAGCTGTATAGGGTGTTCAGGGAAATTTGTTAGAAGTAGTGGGTTATTTTTGGTAAAATTATTAGTAAAAAGAATAAAGTCTACCAACATGCTTTAGTTTCAGTCGTTAAGGAACCATAATTATTATTGATGATATGAGGGTGAAAAATGAGATAGTTTTTTCCATAGTCATCAGTAATTGTAGTTCTGTTATGGCTCACCATCACATATGTATGTTGAGAGGCATTTATTATTTAAAATTATTTTAAAAGTCATCTGAATTTTCTGGCAAATATCTTGGCATACCCTGTAGCTTATAGGTTATGTTTCACATGGTCAGCTTGGGGGAGGGGCAGATCTGGTCGTTTCCCTTTTACTACTTTAAGTTATTACTGCCTCGGATAGAACCCCAAAAAATAAAGCGCGCGCGCACACACACACACACACACACACACACACACACACACACACACACACACACACACACACACACACACACACACACGGAAACAGTATCCTGGAAATAGGCATTTGCGGTTAGATTAGGTTGATAAATTTAGATTAAGTTCATTAGCATTGGTATCAGCCTATTTCAGTCCACTGCTGAACAGTGGTGTCTCCAAGTTTTATCCATTTTCACCCGCTGACTGTTATGTTACTTTGGTTTGTGTGAACATCCTTGAAATTTAAAAATTTGTTCAGTTCTAGAAAATAAAAATATTGCTGTGTTCGTTAACCAAGTTTGGTTTATTAAACTTTGCTCTGTGGGGGAATATTTTGCAGTTCATTATTGCTGTCTCCAAACGATTTATTCAGTCTGAGAGTATTTTCGAACAGGAGGGGTTAGATACAGCTTTAGTTAACCCCTTCATTACAAGAGATCTTTCCCAAATTGATCAAAAATCATCCGGCGGCAACAAAATTATAAGAGATATGCCACTGGATTCAAGGGGTCTATTTCGAGTTCGGTTAGGATAGGCGAAGTTTGGTTTAGTTAGGTGAAGTTAGGAGGCTTAGCTTAATGTTGGAATGATTTAGGCTGCATGGTATGTAGGAGTTTTAATTCGCTAAGGTTAAGGTTACAATAAAACTATGTTGAATAAGTTGGCCTGAATATGGTTAGATGAGGGTCGAATGAAGTTATGTGTGATCATGTCAGCTTGGGATGGGCTAGACTTTGTTTGGTTAGGTAAGGTTAAATTAGAGTGAACGAGGTTAGGCAAGACAGGTAGGTTATCACTGGAGTGGCAGCAGCAGTGTAGAGTGAATAATGAATCAAGGAGCCCAGCAAGCAAGAGCAGCAGGCCATGTCGCTGTGACTGTGTGTTGTTGTGCATTGGTATGAGGTGCTGTGTTGTGATGCTGTGGAGTGGTGTTAGGTTTGCTGTGTGATGTGTTGTGGCATTGTGTGGAGTGGTGGGGTGGGGTGGGATGGGTGAAATGTGGTGGAGCAGTGGATTTGTGTGTGGTGTAGGATGAGATGGGATAAGCGGTTGTGGTGTGTGTGTGGGGGGGGGGAGGAGAGTTAATGTGTGGTGTGGTGTGTGTGCGTGGTGGCAGTTCAGTGTGTATGGGGTTTGGTGTCTTGTGTTGTGGTGTTTGGACTGATGTGTTAACTCATTGCTCTGCCATGAGATATGTGATGTGAAATGTTGTGATGTGATATAGTGCGGGGTGTTTTATGGTGGCGATGTGTGGTATGTTGCTATGTGGTGTGAGGATGTTACTGTGCTGCATAGTTTAAAGTGGTGTGGTGCATTCTCTTGTGTGGCGATGATTTGTGGGACGATGCTGTGAAATGATGTGTTACTATGTGCTATGTGGCACTGGTGTGTGGTGTGATGTTATGTGGTGCGAGGTGGTGTCATTGTGCTGTATAGTTTAGAGTGTGGCGTGGTGCAGTCCGTTGTGTGGCGACGGTATGTGACATGATGTTATGTGTTGTGAGGTGGTGTGGTGTGTCGCGTGGCGGTGGTGTGACGTTTAATGTGATGTGATATGACGCGGTGTGGGGTGTTGTTCCGTGGTGGTGTGTGGTGTCCCATTGTGTGGTGTCGGAGTCTCAGGAGGCGGAAACGCGACCACGACAGTAACATCATCCAAGGGACTTTCCGACACGCTGCCCACCTGACCACTGTTACACGGGAATAGTTTGTACCAGTTCACTCCCAGAATGTGTTTTCCATTGTCTCTCCTACTTTCGTACGATTTTGTTCAGTCAAGGAGTTAATTATCGAACTGGAGGGGTTCAGTACATGTCTTAAATTCGTTCAGTACGAGAAATCTTCCCTAGGTTGAATAAAATCTCTTGGTAGCGGCAACAGTTAACTAAAATGGACGTCACTTGAGTTCGTGGGCTTAAGAGCAGATTGAGTGTTTTATTTTCTGTCTTAATAGCATGGATTATCTTTACCCACGTAATATAATCGTCAGGATGTAGCCGTTTTTTGTTTATAGTACCTGACGAAGATCCAGAGTGACATGTTTTTGAATCCTCATCCTCACAATAAACGCAACTTTAGAACGAGAGGGGGGGGGAGGGAGGGGAAGCATACTACCCTCATCCTTTCTTGGTTAAAGTCAGATTACAGGAGTTTCGTGACAAGAAGTTCATTGCAGTTTCATTGCTGGAATCTCACGGGCGAAGTGTTTCACAGGATGAGTTTCAGTGACTCCTGCAGAAAGACAGACGGACAGACCAGCACGCAATAAGACAACTTCCCGACTCTGTAACTACTAAAGCCCGTGAGATTTACACCCAAAATTGGCCGAGTTTGGCCCACCACCTCCTGCTGCACTCATTGCAACTCGTACAGGAACCTCAAACTTTATAATGGCAAATAAATCATCCTGGATTCGAGTTGGCTTTGGTTCTGTCGCTTCCTTCCCCTGTGACCTGACGACCTGACCTGGTCTGGCGTGAGCTGTTCCTTCGAACCCTATGACCTGACCTGCCCCTTCCTGTTGCCCTTGTGACCTGTGGTAGTATCATAAAGGCTGCCAACGAACTGTCACTACAAACACGTCTCAACAATATACAAACAATACTTTACTCATCTCTGTAAAGCCTCTGACCTAACCGAACCTGAGGTGACTCTTTCCTCTTGGCCATGCATTACTTCAAGCTGCCCTAGATACCTGCAGACCTAACCTGGTATGGCTACCTGATGTGGCTACCTGGCCCAACCTGAACTGCGGTTGTAGTTAAGACATATTGGACACTACTAAGCAAGGATATCAAAAGAGAAAGCTTTCAATTCCCTTACCGTTAATGATTATCTTGTCTTATCAACGCCCCCAACTCAAGTCTTTAAGGTCTAACAGTTCACTCAGCCGAAGCGTTGGGTGCAAAATTAGAAGTAGGGCAGCAGGGTTCACGACTTGAGAGAGGGACACGTTGTTGTTCTAGATGTCCAGAGAGTGGAACCAGGGCGAGAGAATCCTGATAGGTCCTAAACTAGAGCCTCCTGAACAACCCCTCCCCTTCTTTCTCCATGGCAAAACCGGACTAGTATGGCTCTCCTGCCGATCACCACGACAAGTTTGTGACCAGAGGAGGAGGGGGAAGGGGAGGGGAGTGAAGAGAATAAAAAGAGAGGACAGGAGAGGAGAAAATAGAATAGGAGTGACGAGGAGTGATTTGAGAGAGCAAGGGGTAAGAGGAAGATGAGTACGAAGAAGTTTACGAGAAAAGAGATAAAGCTGAGGAGAGGAAAGAAAAAGAGAAAAGGAGAGAAGAGGAGAGGAGTGAGGGGAAGGAAAGGAAATGAACTGCAGTAGGGAGAGGGAAGAGGCTGCTGCGACGGATGTTGAATGGGGAGTTGAGTTTGCCCAGTTAGTCAGAGTAGGGATCGAGTTAGCTAGGTGTCGGGTGAGGGGGGAGTGCTTAATTTGTCAAGTTGTTTAGATTACTGTAGGTGTCGAGTAAGCTGAGGTGTTGAATTTGCCAAGTTTGCTAAGCTAGGCGTCTTGATAGCTAGGTGTCTAGTTAAGGAGGTGCTGAATTTCTCTGGTTTGGTTAGGTGTGGAGGTAGGTAGGTGTCCAGCAAAGGAACGTGCTAAACTTGTCCAGGTAGTTATGTGCCGAGTTAGTTAGTTATAGAATTAAGTGAGAAGTTAAGAGCCTGTCCAGTTAGTTAGGTTTAGTATCGAATCAGCTGTATTTCATAAAGTGAGATAGTGAAGTAGGTATGATGTCGAGTGAGTTAGGCAGGGGGGGTTGTTGGGTAAATTAGATTATGTACTTCATTATGGCACGAAAAATGGATTAGGTTTCTTTTTCACAGAGCAATAAACCCACAGTGAGAAGAGAAATCAGCTAAAAGAAAAAAAAAGTCCATTTGTAAATGTAAATTGGGTGGCTGGGTGCAGTGTTGTCCTCTGGAGGGAGTTGAACCTGTTGGACGAGATGACTGTGTGGGTGTGTTAAGGTGTGAGTGTGCTAGAGTGTGTGGGTGTGTTGGGGTGTGGGTGTGTTAGGGTGTGGGTGTGCTGGGGAGTGAGTGTGTTAGCATGTGATGTGTTAGGATGTGGCTGTGGAAGTGTGGGTGTACTTAGTCTTGGGTGTGTTAGGATGTAGGCGTATTAGGGTGTGAATGCGTTCAGTTGTGCATGTTTGGCTGACAGTTCCTTACCTACAGTCCTCCCACGCGGTACAGATAAAGTCACACGCTCTTACATATCACTAAAGCGACAATAATACCGTACCGCCTGTACTGAAATATACTAGGTAGGCTACTCTCGCTGGGGACTGTTTTAACTCTATTTTCCATTTTATGGTTTGCCGGTGTGTCTTATGGTAGAGCAGTTTACACTTTTAATGAAATTCAGCTCCTCAAACTGTTCCATGCACCAGCTGTGACAGTGGGTGTGGAACTGCGCTTGGGTTTATTTCAGTGTTGGTGTGGGCTTGGTGTGGGTAAGGTTGTGTTTGGTTGATGTGTTTGACGTAGCTTGATGTGGGTATTACTTAGTTTCGGCGCAGTTGTATTTGGGTGTAAATGTGGAGATTAGTGTGGGTGTCCTAGGATGTGGTGTGGGGAGGGTGTGGATGTGTTTGACAATGTATCCGGATGTGGTGTGGGGAGGTGTGGACGTGTTTGGCTATGTATGTGGATGTGGATGTGGGAGTGGGTGTGGTATGGGGGTATTGGGCAAGAATGTGTTTGAGTATGTATGCTGAGTTCGGTGTGGGTGTATTGAATGTGGGTGTATTGGGTGTTTGTGGGTGCGTTGGGAGCGGTAAAGAGACTGAATATAGATCAGAAGAGAAAATGGGAACGATGGAAGGAGAATTAAAGAAAAAAAATGTGAAGCTGTAGAGAATTGGATAACTATATTGGGTAGAGATGAAAGGGAGGAGGATGGAGGGGGGAGGAGGAGAAAAAAATCAAGAGTGAAGGAGAGGAAGGGGAAAGAGGAAAAGAGGAGAACGGAGCACAGGAGAGAGAGAGAGAGAGAGAGAGAGAGAGAGAGAGAGAGAGAGAGAGAGTCGGAAAATCTGTGACAGGGTAACTTCATTAATTTGTGGGCTATGATAACGAAGTGTCAGACCGATAGGGGAAGGGGGGGGTTTGTGTGGCTCGAAAAGGAGTGAGAGCGAGGAGCTATGTTGGAAAGCTAAGGATGATTAATAAGGTTCTCTCTCTCTCTCTCTCTCTCTCCACACAAAGCCACTGTGCAGCCTGAAGACTTGCCGGTATGAAGGAGTTGAAAGGCGTGTTATCCATCCAGTAGATGTGAAGTGACAGTGACTCAATAAGTGCTGGCGTTAGTTCGTCTGGGTAGGGTTCCATTCTGGGGCAAAAGGATTCGCCTACAAATAGCCACCATAACATGAGAGAGAGAGAGAGAGAGAGAGAGAGAGAGAGAGAGAGAGAGAGAAATACCAGGCAGTCGTATATCCCGCCTGGACAAACTAGCGTAAAGATACAATCGGTGTTCAAGACTTCCACTACCCCTCCCTCCCCCGTTCCTTGCCAGTCGTTCAGGCCAGCAGGCACCTTACGCCCCTATAAATTGGAACCTGCTGCTGCTGTTGAGAATATTCCCGCCCTCTCCTCTCCTCCTCCCCCTCTTCTCTCCTCCTCCCCCTCTTCTCTCCCTTCTCTTTCCTTCCCTCCCCATCTTCTGCCTCCCCTCCCTGTCCTTCCCCCTTCCCTCCTACTCCTACTGAATATACAGCCATCTTCGTTGCATCGTAGTTTGCATATTTTTTATTCTCTCTCTCTCTCTCTCTCTCTCTCTCTCTCTCTCTCTCTCTCTCTCTCTCTCTCTCTCTCTCTCTCTCTCTCTCTCTCTTGTTTTCTGCCCATCCCTCTCTCATCTCTGCCACTGATCTCATCCCCACCCGACTCTCCCATCCAACTGTGAAAGGTAACGATTGATAATAAATCGAAAAAGAGTTGGCCTGGAGGCAAGTGGAGTGGCCAGGGGTTAGTTTTGGTCCTATTCCGATTTTTTGCGCTATAGTACCTGAACGATACTGACGGAAAACTTGTGTGGTAAAATATTCAAATTTGCTGACGGGAAAAAAAAAAAAAAAAAACTGACACGTGCTTTCAAAGGCAGGTGAGTCAGCCTCGAAAAAACTGGGCATAGACATGGCAGCCGGACTGCAGAATTATAGCCTACCCTAATCGTTGAGAGCAAAAATGAAAGTGTCACATATGCTGTGAATACTGTTGAGTTTGATAATAAAATCCATGAAGGAGATTGATAAATTATAGTAAATTTTTTAAACCATACAGTGTGCAGAGGCTAAGAAAGCTGGGTGCATTCATAAGTAGATCCAACGTTCTGATTTAAGTCGGAAGCCAACATCCTCACATTGTACAGTTAGATAGTACGCCCACTCTTAGATTCTTTCATCTAGTTCTTGTCACCTATATATATATATATATATATATATATATATATATATATATATATATATATATATATATTATAATGGTCTGATTTCTGTATATTTGTTTGTCACCGCAACAGCAAAAACCGGAGCATGTAACGCAATTTTTGTTAGAGCAAGATACAGTTAAAATGATCTAACGAATTAAGCAATTTCCAGGTCAATCTGGCCACCAGTTCCCGAGTTATGACTCATTTCTGACTGAAGATAGGAAGTGACTTGACGTCGAGCGGAGACTTAAGGGAGTACGTATAAAGCTCGAGAGAGTACAGCGAACGGTGACCAATATGGTACGTCGAATGATAAATGAACCACATGAGAAACGTCTAGAAGGAATGAATCTCTGTCTTAACTGAACGTAGAAAATAAGGGAATCAAATCCAAGTATACAAATTTGCCAGAGGATAAAATGGCAATTCAAAAGCACTTACTGGTGGATTGGTCGAACGTGAAAAAAAAAAAAAAAAAATCCATATGAAATAGTTGTCGAACGTTTCCGGTCACATGAAACTAAGAATTTTTTGTTGAACGGAGTGGAGAACGTACTAAACAAAATGTCTAGCAATGAGGTACGATTAAATAATATATATGCTAAGTATGGCTTTGTTTTTTCACTTTTTGGGGTCCAGAGCACCTCACACAACCTTCAGAATAATATGTATGTGACAAATTTTGGCCATGTTATTTTCCCTTACGAGTTTAGGCAGTGTATATATGATTTCCGTGTGTCCTTTCCTATAAAATTTCCATGATGCTTTTGGCCAGTAGTACTGTTTTTCATTGTACTTCTTTGTACATTGTACTCCGTCGCCTTCCTCTTCTGCTTCTGCGACCGCTTCCTGACCTCCTATATTGTCCCATCCCATCCCTATCCCACCACTCTCCCACCAATTCCCTTCTCTCTTCCGTCCACGCCTATCCTTCCTTCGCCACCCTCCCACACTCTCCCGTCCCTCTACCATCCCTCTCCCACCTACTTCCATCAATCTGCCATTCCTCTCGCACCTACTCCCATCCCTCTGCCATTCCTCTCGCACCTACTCCCATCCCTCTGCCATTCCTCTCCCACCTACTCCCATCCCTCTGCCATTCCTCTCCCACCTACTCCCATTCCTCTGCCATTCCTCTTCCACCTACTCCCATCCCTCTGCTGCCTCTCCCACGGCTTCCTGACCTCCTCCCTGCAGCCATTAAACTTGTGAATTTGTAAGGTGGGACTAAAATCAATGGCTCTCTCTAACTTGGCTGGTGTTTATGGGCTGGGGTAAATGCTTAAGGGAGTGCCGGAAAGTTGGGAGGCAGGCAAGGGCAGAGGGGATGGAGTGGGAGAGAGAAATGGAGAGGAGGGAGAGGGAAGAGGAAGGAGAGAAATATGAGGAAGGAGGGAAGTAGAAGGATAATGGGGAGGGGAGATAGAGAGAGAGGCAAAGTTTTAAGAGGGTGAGAGACGGAGGGAGCAAGAGAGAAAAGTAGGGGTGGGGGAGGGAAAGAAAAAAATACGGGAGAGAGAGAGCAAGGGAGAGAAGGCGTGAGGGGAAGGGAGGGAAGGCAGGGGGGGGGGGAGACGGCGGAAGAGTAAAATGGAGAGAGGAGAAGAGAAGAGGTAAGAGAGGGAGGCAAAGAAGGGATGAGAAAGGGAAGGGAGTGCAGGTGAGAAACGAGGTAGGGCGAGGGAAGGACGGTGTGAGAGACGGAGGAGGTAGGAGGAGGATAAAGGAAAAATAGCAGACGTAGAGGAAGAAAGACAGGAGGAGGAGGAGGAGGAGGAGGAGGAGGAGGTTATTCAGTGATTGGGTGGATAGTTAGGTAGGTCGATTTATTGGAAGTTGGCGATTAGAAGTTGGCGATTGATTGAGTGATTGGTTGTGTGGCTGTTTGAGTTGTACTGTAGGAGAGAAAGAGGTGATGATGATGATGATGATGATGATGATGATGATGATGATGACGATGGACAGTTAGGTGTTGAAATGTCATGGTAAGTCTTATTTGTAGCCCATTGACGTCTTTTATAGTTTGTGCATGTTGTCTCCTTATCAATTTTCTCGTCTTAAGAGAGTGCTTAGAGGTGAAGGGATTAAAGAAGGCTATAGCTCGTATCTAACCCCTCCAGTTAGAAAAGTATCGGCTAAGTTGAATACAATCGTATAGTGGTAGCAAGAATAAAACATAAAATGCGTCATCGTAGTGAAGAGGCTCAGCGACTGGAAACTGGCTAATTGGTAGAGTGACTGGGAAATTGGCGGGTAAGGTAGTCAACGCCTGCAGTCCGGTGATGCACTTCTTTATTTCTGCTTGTTCTGGGCGTTTTATTCAATTACAAGGGAGAATATAACTGGAGGGATTAGATACAGTTTTGAATACCCACCTCACTACTAAAAATCCCTCCGATGATAGAATAAAACCGTCTGGTGGGGGCTGATCAAAAGAAAATCACGTCATATGGTCAATGGGTTAAGCCGTGGGTGGAATGGACTACGGAGGGAGGCCAGTTCTAAGTCCAATAAAATCATCTGGCATTAGCAAGAATAAAATAAAGAATATGGTTGAGTTGAAGCGCTTAAAGGAGAATGTCTAACCCCCTTTACTACGAGGGGTGGGGGGGTTCTAGAAGAGAGGGACGCCTTCTTGCGGTGGCACAGATTTAACCGGCCGACTCCATTGCCCAGTTATATTCCCTCAGATCCCTCCTTGTTCCCGGAAAGAGGGATGGTATTATGTAGAAGGACAGTTTCAGCCTGCAGTCCACTGGGTTCACGCGCAGACAAACCTGAGACCATAACAGAAATTACGAGAGGTCTGCCTTGGCCTAAATGATTCGTCTGGATAAAAAAAATATATATAATGAGGTGAGAGACAGACAGAAACAGGCAGACAGAGAGACAGACAGACACAAACAGACAGAATATCCTAATCCCTACAATATTACAAGAGAGAGAGAGGAAAAAGGGGGGGGGGGAGCGGGAAGACTTGAGGGTGAGGAGGAGGAGTTATGGAAGTTGTCGAGTGGTAATTAATGGAGAGGGAGAGAGAGAGAGAGAGAGAGAGGGAGAGGGAGAGAGAGATAGAGAGAGAGGGGGGGGAAGGGGAGCGAAAGGATGACATTAAAGAGCAAGTGAGATTCATACAAGACAGACAACAGAGAGAGAGAGAGAGAGAGAGAGAGAGAGAGAGAGTAATTGGGAGGACATTGGGGAGGAAAACTTGGCGTAATGAAGAGTGAAAGTGGGGAAGATTGGCACTCCCTCCTGGAAAGATGGCGCGGAAGAGGAGGAAGATGGGAACGGAGAGGAGGAGAAAGGTGGGGACGAAGAAGAGGAGGAGGAGGATGAAGAGGAAGAGCAGGAGGAGGAAGAGAAGGAAAGGAAAGAGGAGACGAAAAGGTCCAGAGGAACGATTATATTACATGTGGAGAAAGGAGGGTTGGAGGAAGAAGAGGAGGAGGAGGAGGAGGAGGAGGAGGAGGAGGAGGAGGAGAAGAAGAAGAAAAAATGAGGAAGCATGGAAAGAAAAATAGAAGATACAATTTTATAAAAGACATGAGGAGTAAAGAGGAAGATGAGAAAGATGTTGAGAAAAATATATATAGAGATTAAAACAGAGAAATGGATGAGGAAAAATGATGAGGAAGATGAGAGAGATAGGAAGATGGATGTTGAGAGAAGTCGGAAGCAAGCCGAGAATGATGAGAATGAAGATATGGAAGTTGAGAAGGATAGTGGAGAGAAAAATGGGGAAGGAAAAGAGACTGAGAGGAAGATGAGGAACAAGGGGAGGAGCATGAAGAAGATGGGAAAGAAGATGTGAAAGAGGTGGAAAATAATAGGCAGATAAAGATGAGGAGGAGGAGAATAATGAATGATGAGGATGAGGATAGGGAGATGTGAAAAAAAAAATGGCAGGACGATAGGGAGGAAGATGAGAAGAAGAGATATGGGGACAGATAAGAGAAGGATCGGAAGATGAAAAAGATAGTAAAAAAGAAGGGAAAATGATAAGGAGAAATAATGAGTATGGAGAAATATTTACTGGAAGGTGAAGAGAGAGACGATGGGATATGTAGAGAAAAAATAAGAGAGAAATGTGTAGTGGGACAGGAAACAAACATGATAAAAAAAAAAAAAAAACTTAGAGAGAGAGAGAGAGAGAGAGAGAGAGAGAGAGAGAGAGAGAGAAGGGTGGGGCAGAATACATTAAACGTAAAGAAACTCAGTGGACGAAAAATTGTAGAAGAGAAAAGGCAGTAATTAAGACGAAAGTAATTTAATCCCAGGAATAAAATATGAACCCCCAAAAGGTGGTTAAGGAAGCAGAAATGGCTGGGAGAAGAAGGAGAACTAAGAAGTAAAGTTCCAAGTACTTGAGCGTCTTGATAAAAGGAGATACTTAAAAGGAAAGTTTGTGATTAAAGGAATGATGAAGGACGATGAGAGTTTTAAAACCCCACTTAAGAGAGCGGCGGTGGCTCAGTGGTAAGGTGTTCACATTACGATCTGAATGTACCCTAGATCTTTTTACTCTTAACTTGGCCTAAAACTGCCATCTCTCCATCTTGAATGCAGAGTTGTAGGAAGAGAATAACACTAGAATATGATGCTAGTCACTAAGAAATGCGATGTAAAGGCCGTAGGACTGCAGCATTGTCTTTTCTGTCACTGAGCAATGCGAAATAAGCCGCGAAAGGACGAAAATCTGGGCTATGTTAAGGTGAAAGAGCTATATTATATACTCCAGCCATGTCAGTTAATACCAGTAACATAGACTCTTACACTCACAGACAAGGATAGTATAATTCTTCCACTTTTGTCAGCATTGTTCTCACTACAGGCGCCCCTTTTCTGTTCGTACTTGACCAGCATGGGGAGGGGTTAATGCTTCCTTTGATAACCCCTTACGATGGGATTGATGGGTCTGTTAACTGCCTGGATTTCTCTCAGCTGAGCAAAATCGTCCGGAGCCATCCTGAAGAGTAACACTGGATTAAAGATGCTGATTGACTCTGACTGGGTTCCCTTAGCGTTACAAAATCCCTCCGTCGTGGCAAATACCGAAAGAGATCATTATTTTTAACACCGTCAGTACGAAAGGTTTTCCCATGCTGAGTAAAATCGTCTGACGGGTACAGGAAGAAAATGTGTATGCTTTGTGTGTGTGTGTGTGTGTGTGTGTGTGTGTGTGTGTGAGAGAGAGAGAGAGAGAGAGAGAGTTAAAAAACAAGAGTTGGATACTTAATAGCAGTGACTCTGGTAATTGAATTTAAGTCCCGAAAGTTGCTACACAGTCCACAGGGTCGAATATCCTTGGGTGAATTAAAGGCAGAATGGACTTTATGGGAGTGTATTCCGAGGTGTGTGTTAGCTCTCTCTTCCTCCACCATACTTTATTTGTAGGCTTAACAGGGACGGAGTGATGGTGGAGAGGTGTTAGAGAGAGAGAGAGAGAGAGAGAGAGAGAGAGAGAGAGAGAGAGAGAGAGAGATTAGGATGCCAAGAAAGAATTGATTACAACTAAGATTCATTATAGAATATATATGAGAGAGAAAGAGAGAGGGGAGGGGGATGAGATACGTGTACTTATTAAATTCACACACGCACACTCACATAGTCAACATACCCCACTGTTCATTTGTCTTCATCAGGCCATTCTCTCTCTCTCTCTCTCTCTCTCTCTCTCTCTCTCTCTCTCTCTCTCTCTCTCTCTCTCTCTCTCTCTCTCTCTCTCTCTCTCTCTCTCTCTCTCTCTCTCTCTCAGATAGATAGACAGACAGATTAACAGATAGATAAATATTCATGTCACACATACATTTTTTCATTTTCATTTGAATTATAATGAATGCATCGTCTTTACCTCTGTTGTTTCCACCCTTTCTTAATTTTACGTCAGCATTTCTTGTCTGCAGTGCTTTTGTATTTACCTCACGCATTCTTTTTTTTTCTTTTCTTGTTTCCTTTTTTTTTTTTTTATTTTTTTTTTTACCACCAAGCTCACCAGACGCCTAATACCAGAGTTCATTAACGGTCACCGCTCTTTACAGTGTTTGTTTAGTGCTCTTTTTGTCCCTCTTATTCTTTTCCATTTAAGGCTCTGTTCTCCTTTACGATGACGGTATCTTTGGTCGTTTTCTTGGACCCAGTATTTTGCTAAATCTGATTCGCATGTCTTTACTAAGCTTTTTTTCTTTTTTACTCCGTTTCTTTCATTTATTCTTCCCTTATGTTTTATGTCATATCTTCGTATAATGTATTTTTATCATTTATCTCTTTTATAAATTATGCATCTGTGCTTTCTTTATGGCTGTTTTTATACTAACTCATTTTGCTTTTCCCCACATTAAGCGGTTTTTATGCGTTATTTATTTTTTGTCCTATTGTCTGAGAGGAAACTCTTTACCGTTGTTGATGAGAATGGAGTTTTATTTATGCTAATTTATGTATATTATTTGTTGTTTTTCTGTTTGTGATGATAGTGGTGTTGGTACCAAGGAAGAGGGGTAGTGGTGGTGGTGGTGCTGGTGGTGGTGGTGGTGGTGATATGATAGTGGTTGTGGTGATTGTGGTAACTGTGGTTGTTGTTATGGTGCTTGTGGAAGTCATTGTGGTGGTTGTGGTGATTGTGGTTACGGTGGTTATGGTTGTGGTAACTGTGGGAGTGATGGTTGGGATTGTGGTTATTGCAGTGATGACGGTGGTGGTTGTGGTAATTATGGTGGCTGTGATGGTGATGATGATGGTGATGAATGTGGTTTTGTGATTGCTGTAGTTATTGTGGTTGTGGTTTTTGTTATTGTTGTGGTGGTGACGGTGGTAGTGATGCCTTTTTTGGGTGATTGTGGAGATGGTTGTGGTGTGGCTTAGTGGCGATAATGATAATGAAGGGAGGTGTGACTGTGGTAGTTGTGGTGGTGATGGTGAATGTAGTGATGATGATGGTAGTGGTGGTGTTGACAGTAAGGGTGGTGATGATGATCGGGACGGTGATAGTGGCGGTAATAATTATAGTGATCATAAAAAGGAATATATTGTTAGTTAAGAATTAAATGATGATGACATTGCTAAAAATAAAAACTTGTCTGAAAAAATGTACCTCACGTGATGGAAAAAAATTGAAGGAACGAAGAAATAGAAATAGATGAAGATGAAGAAAAGACAAGAGAGGAGGAAGACGAATAGCATCTGTGAGAGAGAAAGAGAGAGAGAGAGAGAGAGAGATTGGGGGGGCTTCCCGCTGTTAGCTGGCCCAGGTACCCGATATGGTAGGTGAACAAGGGGGTCAGATGCCTCTCTCTCTCTCTCTCTCTCTCTCTCTCTCTCTCTCTCATTATATTAATGTTATTACGATAAAAAAAGGGAAGCGAAGAAGAAAGAAAGGAAGAAGAAGAAGTAGAAGAAGCAGAAGACGATGGAGGAGAAGGAGGAGGAGGAGACGAATTCGATGACAAAGAAGAAGAAGAGGAAGAAGAAGAATTGGAATAGGAAGATGAAGAAGAGTGAAAAATTGATACCCAGCAACTCTCCTGGCCGTTAAGAAAAAGAAAAATAAGCGGAAGAATGAAGAAAAAAAAAGAAGCAGCAGAAGAAGAAGAAGAAGGAGGAGGAGGAGGAGGAGGAGGAGGGGGGGGAGGAGAAATAAAAAGAAGAAAAGGAGAGTAAGAAGAGTACTAAAATCGATACCCTCACCCCCTCAACACCTGTTTCAGTAAGATGCCCTGGTGACTTTCCCAGGCATCAAATGTGCATGGCAGACATTTGCCTGGGGTCATGAATCAGGCAACATGGGATGAATAGGCCAGTGTACACTTCGTCAGTACTCTCTCTCTCTCTCTCTCTCTCTCTCTCTCTCTCTGTATAAATATATATACATATCCATCTGTGTATCGATCTGTTTTTATATGAATCTGTCTGTCTATCTTTTTATTTGTGTCTATGTCTGTATATTATTCTGTGGCTCTGTCTCTGTCTGTCTGTCTGTCTCTGTCTATATCTCCATCTATATCTCTGTTTCTGTTGCTGTCTCTATACCTCACTCTCTCTTTCCACGTTACTTGTTCCCCTCTCCCTCCTCTCCTTCCTTCCTCTCCTCACTTCTTCTTCCTCAGAATTTCCTGCAATCCTCATATTATAATCACTGCCAGAGATGTGTTTTCAGACAAAAGCGCTCCTGTTTCCTCTCCATTCTCTCTCCTTTTCCTGTCTTTATTCTCGCTCCTTCTCCCGTCTGTATTCTCTCTCTCCGTTTCTCGTCTTTATTCTCTCTGCTTTCCTTCTTTTCAGTCCTGTTCCTGCACTTTGTCTCCCCATTCCCATTCCTTATTCTTCTTTCATGCTACTGCATTGTTCTCTCCTTCTTCAATCCCTTTTCTCCTCTTTCCTTTCTCTTTGCCTCTTAGCTTTCCCATTTCTTTATTTCTTTCCCTTTCCTGCTCACTTTCCTCCTCATATTCTTTCTATCACCCTCTTCTCGTACTTCATCCCCTTCTATTTTCTTTTTTAACATATCCCGAAGGAACAGTAGTCAACCTCTGTTTCTCCTAATCTTACCAACATTCGTTTCTACGGCCTCTTTCATTTACTTTTTTGCCGAAAGCCCTGAAAATTTTTGTCTATGTGGCTGGGTCTCTTACTTCGGAAAATGTCATAGATTTTTTTTTTTTTAAGCCTTTGAAGAACTTTGTGGATAAGAAAGTGTTAGGAAAGAGCATATCCACCAAATGACGGGCAAGGAACCATCAGACGCCAGAGTTACCATCCCAGTCAATGCTTGTATTCTTCCATGTTAGTCGTGGCTATGCTAAGGGGTAACATCGATTAGAACGTGCTTTGTAACCTGTTTGTTTTGTAAATTGTTCGTTTCACATTAGTTACAAATCCGAGCAAATAATTCACAGTATTTACATATCAGGAGCAAACTTCGGAAAATGTCGTGTATTTGTTCACAGAAGTTGTCTCTTTTTAACTTCAGTCCTTTTTCTCCCACCTTTTCATATATATACTTTTTATTCCTCTCCAGTTCCTTTCATGCTCTCCCTCTCCCCATTTCCCTTTCACCCTCCTCTTTTGCTACTTCCTCTTCTATTTCCTTCCTTTAATATCTCTTTTGCTTCTGTTCCTGCCATTATTCTTTCTGTTGCTCTTGTCTTCTTTTAATTTTCTTCTTTTCCTTTCTTCATTCCCCCATTTTACCCTCATCTGCCACTACTTGTATGTCCATAACCCTTCATTTCCCCTTGTCCTTTTATATTTTTGTCTCATCTGCTTCTGTTTTCATTTCCTTTTCTTCTCTTCCTTCTTCATTCCCCCTTTTCATCCTCCTCTCATTCAATTTCTTGTATTCCCTTCTTTAGAACCCTTTCTCTTTTTGTTTTCGACTTTTTTTTCAATTTCTTTTCTCCTTTTTATCTCCTTATTCCTTCTTCCCATCCTCCTCTCTTTAGTCTCCTATATTTCTCTTCAGTAGCATCATTTTCTCCTGTGCTTCTCTGTGTATGGTCTCCTGCTTCCTTATTTACTCAGATTTCTCCTGTTCTATTCACCTCCTCTCTTCATATCCTCTCTCAACCCTCTCTTGTTTTTGCTGTCTTTAATATCTTCCTTTCCTGTGCACCTTAATTTGCTCATTTCCTCTTCCTTTCTTCAGTCTCATCCTCTTGTTCTTCTCTCTCTCTCTCTCTCTCTCTCTCTCTCTCTCTCTCTCTCTCTCTCTCTCTCTCTCTCTCTCTCTCTCTCTCTCTCTCTCGCAGCTCATTGGACAACTGAGAGGTTGGTATATGCCATGTCCAACTGCAGACATAAATACTAGGTTAGTTCATTGCTAAAAAAAATGAGACAATGAGCAATTATTGTCGTAACCCTTCGGAACAAAGCACAGTTTTCAGAATATTATGTACGAGTGTCATATTTCTTAGAACAAAAATTGGTGGGATAATATTGTCCGAAAGTGTGCATCATCATTAACTGGAGAAAATGCAATGAGAGAGGGAGACAGACAGACAGACAGAGAGACAGACAGAGAGGGGGGGGGATATAAATCAGCCAGTGAGAACCACAATACTCTCCAGGTAAAGTCACAGGGGGGCTAGGAGGAGGATATGACAGATACAAGACATGGACGGTGAAACAGAAGATAGATGAAGTAGACAGTAGTATGATTAAGGTTTGGTTATTTGACTGTAGTTGACACGGCGTTAGCTTGTGGACTTTCACCTTACAAACTCAGTGGCAGTTAGAGGGGCTCGAACCCACAACTCACAGCTTCTTCCAAATTTGGGGCCAGCACTAAGCCGACCGAGCCACCGAGTCGCCCAAGTTACGTTGTATCGACACGCCTTCCTTTCACGCACCCGGCTCTCCCTTTCTCCCTCTCTCTTCCCCCGGCCCCCATCCCCCCTCTCCCCCATTCTCACGATTGTCTCGGTGGGCTGGGGAGGGATAGGCAAGAGGAGGGGTTGAGGGGTGGGAATGGAACAAAGGACGGTGGGTGGGGTATGAGGGATGAATGGAGGGGTGGCTGAGGGATGGAAAGGTGGAGGGGTAGGGGAGGAGAGATGATGAATGGGAAGGATATGAGGGAAGAAGAATAGAGGAATTAGAGAGATAGAAGGATGGAAGAGGTAGAGGGATGGGAGAGATGGAGGGAGGAGTTGTGGATAGCTGGGAAGGATGGAGAGGGAGGGGATGGAGGGATGGGAAGGAAGGGTTAGGGTTGGGAGGGATCCAGTGAAAGCCATGGAGGCAAAAAATCATCTTGCATCATATATCTTAATCTTGTGACTGTCTTCCAGTTAAGCTCCTTCACTTTCTCAATCAGCTATCTCTTAATCCCCCTGCTGTCCCTCCTCTGAAGAAAGAATCACAATAATACACGCTCCTCTCATACTTTACGATGCTTAGTTGGCAGTGCGGCCTTAGCACAATTAGTGACATTTTGAAGCAACGGTTATTTAAGGCAAGAAAAAGATCACCAGAGCAGAAGGTCCTCCACACCCTGCGACCAGTGACTATACAAAAATTCGAGGAAGCAACACATTCTACCACAGATTTACTTGAAGGAATTTTTTTGTGGACGGTAGAAATTTGTACTGACAGTGAAACCATTGATCATAAAATTATAGGAATAACGCAGTGAGTCGTGCATTTTTTTTTTTAAATCTTCTCACGAGTTGCGTGTGAGAAAACGTATGATGATATCACCTTAGGCTGTCAGAGCTAGGTCATGTGAATCTAGAGAGAGACAGAGAGAGACAGAGGGAGCAAACAAAATCAGAATGAGGAGGTTGTGGAAGAAAGAGGATAAAGGCAGTATAAACAAGTCAAAAACAGCACTTAGCGCATACCTTTTCCAACGCCTATACCAGCTATACCAGACAACTCAGATCACCAACAAAATTTAATAAACTCTTCCTTGGCCTATTTCCCACATATCCACATAAATTTCAGTGAAATCCACCAATAACTATTTTATATATCTTGTAGACAAACAAACAAAGAACGGTTCTGAACCGGAACTCCAACTCAGATTGCTACCAAAATTTAACCAACTTTTTTTTGGCCCATGATCCACATATTCACAAACTTTCATTGAAATTCATTGATAACTTTATGAGAAATTGTGGGCAAACAAGCATACCGACAAACGGATGACTATACATAACCTCCTCCAGCTCCGTTGGCGGAGGTAATCAGGTATGGGAGGAGAGTGAAAAGAAATAGAAAACAGAAGAAAAAAGAAAATGGAAGATGCAAAGAAGGCTGCTGCCGCTCCTTCTTTCTCCCTATAGTGTGACGACGGGTGGGAATGGAGTTTGGAGAGAAGAAGGTGCAGAGAGCAGACGTGGCCGGAGCTGTGCTAAAAGAAACTGAAATTGGAAGTTCCTGGAAAACCTCGACTTCTCGGCCAACATTGCCTGTCACAGATCTTATTTTAGGGTCCACATTCCTCTAACGTGGGTCCATATTCCAGGTGGTTTTGGAAATTCCGTAACATCTCTTCGTTAGCGATTTATTTTGCACATTTTAACTTTCTGTCTTATACTCTTATATTCTTTTTATTATCAACATAGTTCGCATCGGTAACATAAAAAAGGTTATTGCAGTTTAATGTGCAAAATGTGATTTGGAAGGATTTTATAACATAATCTACCGGTCTGTCTGTCTTTATGTCTGTATATTTTATCCATGCATTTGTTTCTCTGTCTGTAGATTTTTCTCCTGTCTGTGTCTGTCTGTATGTGTCTGTTTATCCATCTATCTTATCTGTTTATAGATTTGTCTCTTGTCTGTCTGTCTGTCTCTGTCAGTTTCTGTCTACCTACTGTTTACCTTGTGTATATTTTTCTGATTATGTTTATTTAACCATCTATTCGTTTCTATTTGTTTGTGTCTTTACATACCTGCTTGGCCACCCATCTGCCTACCAGCGTGTCCACCTACCTGCCTGCTTGCACACATACCTTCCTACCCACCTACCTCTACACTCAGGACCCCCTCTACATTCTCTCCCATACATAACAACTGCCCCGCTCATTCTTATACCTGTCTATCCACCAACCTAACAGCATGTAACATCATACATACCAACCTGCCCGCCTTCCTGCCTATCTTCATACTCATCAGTCTACCGGCCTAACTACCTATCTCACCTACCAACGCACCTACCTGCAAATTTACACGCCTTACCCCATTCTCTTCCCTACCTAGCAACGCACGAGAGAAATTTGGGGTAGGTAGGAATTAAGTGTGATGGTTGGCTGGGTAGGTAGGTAGGTATAAGCAGGCAGGTAGGTAGGTAGGAGGTCAGACAGGTAGTGAGGATGGCATGTTTGGCGAAGAAGAGATGTTTAATGGTGTGGAAGAAATACCGCTTCAGCACCGGTACCATGTTTGTGCACTCGGTCTTGTATAAACTGGCCATTGTGTAGCACGAGGAAGAGGAGAGGCAAACTATTGATTCTTTTTTTTTTTTATTCCAGGTAAGACGAGGCGATTTCCGACTACCATAGAGTGCAGGCATGTGAGTATATTACATTCTCTCTCTCTCTCTCTCTCTCTCTCTCTCTCTCTCTCTCTCTCTCTCTCTCTCTCTCTCTCTCTCTCTCTCGTGTTAGTGTTCTTGTTCTTGTTCAACAGTCGTTGCCATGGCTTCACGACTTTTTTCAGAGCTGACTGCCCTGAAAATTAATATGCACGTATCTGTGCCTGGTATCTCGAGACATCTTTATAGGATTTTTTATTTGGGCTCGTAAAATGATTAGACAGCACAGAATAGATCAAAACACGGTCGCTGACCCACCAAACACTAAAACAACCATACATATATGGGCATATGCTTTATTTGATTTCTAAAGCGGTTGGAGTATGGGACAATTCGATTTGAATGTCCTCTTTTGCCTGTTTGCTGTTTATATATATATATATATATATATATATATATATATATATATATATATATATATATATACACATGTCAATAGGCGCATTTACGGATGAGAAGCAAACTTTAATAAATATCATGCATTTCCACGTCAGTGCTACTTCTCTAGTTTTTATTGCATTCTTGCCATCGTCGTATGAATTTAACTAGCTTAGGAGATGCGCCTGATAGTAATGAGCTCGTTGTTCTGTTAACCCCCTTAGTACCATACCATCTTTTAGTTTTTTATTCGGTTTACCTCTATACGATATTATCCACCTTAAGAAAGACCTCTGATAGTGAAGTCTCAGGGAGAATGAGACAGTATGATGTAGAGGCTGAAAGAAGTTGTATAAAAAAAGGACAGGTTAAAATTGATTGTGTAAGAGAGAGAGAGAGAGAGATCGGTGGTTATGTTACTTTTTTTTTGGGGGGAAGGGGGTGGTCAGTTGTTCTTGGATTTGTCAGTAGTGTTGGATTTATTTTCCTCTGATTTTGTATTATGTCTGAGCTAGGTAGACCATTAAAGAGATGCCACACGAAGTACCCGGTGTATCAGAAATAAAGAGAATGGTGTGATTAAGTAAAGCTGATGTATAAGTGTGATTTATTGATTTAGAAATAAGGAATTTTTGTGGCTGAGCAGAATGTTATGAAACTTGTGCACATCATTTGTAAAATATAATGTAGACGAATTGTTCTATTAAAGTGGAACAGAAAAGTTGTCTCATTAAGCAGATTAGAACCGGAGTTACTATCTAGGTCTTATCTGATGGAGTGAGATAAGAAGCAGTTTGCCTTTTGAGTGAGTGGACTTAAATTAGAGGTGAGACAAGATGGATTATTCCGGGTGATTTGGTGGCCTTTGCAATTACAGAAAAGATGAATTGCAGCAAGACAGGTAGGTCGAATGCCCCTCAGGAATGATGTAACGGTAATATTTAAACCTCCCAGTGCCAAGTCGTCTCAGCTAAACAAAATCGCCTGGTGATTGCGTTAGTAAAATACACAAATACAGTTGATCTCAGAAGTTCCTGGTACTGAGGCTTCTAGTATCAGTCCTTGTGTGTGTGTGTGTGTGTGTGTGTGTGTGTGTGTGTGTGTGTGTGTGTGTGTGTGTGTGTGTGTGTGTGTGTGTGTGTGTGTGTGTGTGTGTGTGAGAGAGAGAGAGAGAGAGAGAAACGCTAATCTCGCCACAGGTTTACAGAAAATTCGTGTCATATCCAGCCATTATGTGACGGACTTGTGACTTCAGCTGTACACGCTGGTTACCGAAAGGATTAAGGGTAGCTTTTTACCCTTTGACTCCCAGGATTTTTCTGTTAAGCAAAATAGTTTGGTTCAGCCTATATTAAAAATGCATTTATCTATGACAGGGTTGATAGAGATAAACCTTTACCATTTCACTGCAAGTTTTTCTCTCAGATGGTGTTCGCTAAACTGAAATAGGTGCATCTATACCAAGGATATTGTTAAGCACTCTGATGCCTCTTCCCCTCACTTGAACAAAATCGTCTGTATACCTTGCAAAAGAGTAAATGAATCCATACGAACACAGAGGTAACTGTATATACAAAGGGTTTTAACTTTTAGTCCAAGGGCACACTCTCAGTTGGAACAGAATAGTAGTGATGTCCCGACGAAGAGAGGATTAGTACGAGTAAAAAAAAAAAAAAAAGAGAGAGAAAAAAAAACTCACCGGAGTGGAAGAAAGAGCACTTTCGCTCAGAGACCACCCAGTCAGCACCATGGCGGGAAGTAAGGAAAGTAACTGAATAAAATCGTCTGGTAGTGGCAAACATAAAACTTATAAATGGTCGCCATAGTTCTGAAGTTCAAGTGCCGTGAAGTGGAAGAGGGAACGTTAACTCCGGCTTGTTTTTTTGAAGCTTTTCGATGATGTTTGGGTGTATTCGTGCTACCCAAACACTGTTTTATTAAACTTAGGAGAGACTTATTTAAATTAACTCCTCTACGAGGGGACTCTCCTTGCAGTTTGGTAGTAACAAAAATAAGCTTAAAAAAGAATTCGTAGTACTGAAGTGGTTGAGTTCTCGAGTTACCAAGGATTCGAAAGTTAATAGTGGCGGACGTAAATTAAAGGCGCGTTTTTGTTTAACTGCAGCGGTTGAATACGAGTGAAAGAAAAAGGATTACAGACACCAGTTTCGGAGAAGTAGAGGAGGCAGTGTTAGGTGTGCATCGGTCCCTATCAGCACACACCATCAGCGGCCAGTGAGGGAGGCCTGGGTTATTCCAACTTGTCCGCTTCTACGCCATCTCACCACTCGGAAGAGAACCCAATTTCCGCCTGTAATGGCGGTCAGACCAATACGGAGTACAATTAGCACGTCAGTAGTACCTCTTGCCAGTACTGGTCACACACACACACACACACACACACACACACACACACACACACACACACACACACACACACACACACACACACACACACACACACACACACACCGCATACAGACATACATGTATTTGCACTCACATTTCGCATCGCAAGCGTCGCGTTGTGTCTTGGTTTGAAGACTTCCTGCCACCTCTTCCGTACCAGTATGTTTCTGTGTTTGACACGTTTACATTCGCGAGTGCATTATGTTGGTAGTTGATACCCTGTTGGGGAAAGTTCTGGCTCATCTAAATAAACTCGTCTGGCATTAATAAGCATAACAGTCTCAAGTGGTATGGTTAGTGTTATACCTCGCTTAGTCGATTTCAGTGCTGTCCAGGGGGTCAGCCAGAATATCTAACTGGCTTTCTGTTCTGTAACGGATTAGGGTACAAAATGGAAAATGAAACCCAATGAAGACGCACGCAAACTCACGAGAATACGATCACAAGACCCCTTGCATTTCCCCCCACCCCACCCCATCTCACCCTTCCACCCTGCCCAACCGGCACCATGCTGGGCGTCGTCGTGTGTGTTTAATACTGCGGAAGGGACGGCCTCCACCGGCATTTCGTGGTGCTCCTCTTACTGCACCAGCAACCCGCATCTTGGCACTGGTGTGGATTGGAATGGGGCGGGAGGGAGGGAGAGAGAGAAAGCTTTTCGGGCGTGTGAACTATTAATTCCAGTCCTGCTGCAGCAGTTGGGTAATTATGGGATCCCAGGCTATCGTATACGAGCAACAATAGCTGTGCATTGCTAAGCTGCTGTGGAGCTGTATTTTGGCACGCCTGCTGCAGTTGTGTAGTTATGGAATTCCAAGCTGCTGAGGGTGTGTAGTCGTGGAACTATGCTAGATGTGGGAGGCTGTGATTGTAAATTCTTAGAAGTCTACGCTGCTGCAGTGGATGTAGTCATGGAGTTGTAATCCACTGAGGTTATGTAGATGTGGAGCCGTATCCGAAAGTGGGAACCCTGGCTTAAGCTCCTACATTTGTTTGATTGGTGTGCCATGCCAGATACCTCCATTCCGTTTAATCTCTAACGGCCAAGATGTGAAGAAGATGACAGGCACCAGATCAACAGTGACTAACACTCCTAAGATGCGTCAGACGGTGGTGACCAAGAACTTAGTGCTGAAAGGAAGACATTCCTGTTTAAGCATGGTACATTGTAATAGCCACCGTAGCAATGTCTCGAGCAACGGGAGGGCCGAAGGAAGAATAAGGATGATATATCAAGTCCCTTTACCCTTGCCAGCCTGACAAAGGAAAGCAACTGAGGAAGAGAGAGGAGAGATGAAACCCCATGCCTTCCTTCCCCCTACAATAGTGAATGCCAGTTCCATGTTATCCTTGTCACATTATAATCGAGTCCCTAGCCATCTTTCTACTGACGGAGGGGTCCGATGGAAAAATAAGGAAGAGAGATCAAGTCCTTTTTAAAACCACTGTGTTGTAGTCGAGTCCGCAGCAGTCTGTACATGGGAAGTGGCCTGAGGGAGGAGCAGAGAAGCGAAATCAATCCCTTCTCCTCTTACTAGTCTTACGAAGCAGGGCATCAAAGGATAGAGATATCAGCCCCTTTTTCTTCTAGTACAGTGGAGACTTAGTCATTTTAGTATCCCCATCATACTGGAATCGAGTCCTTACTGTACTGGAATCCCCAGCCATCCCTCTGCTAACGGTGCGGCTCGAGAGAAAGAGAGAGAGAGAGAGAGTTGAAGAGATCAGGCGATTTTTAACTCAACATATTGATACAGATTCCTTATTATAATCGATTTCTGACCAACCTTTCTGCTGACGGAGGGACCCAAGAAGGAATCTGTGTGAAGAATGTTAAGTCCTCTGTAAACCCGGCCTGTTGCAATCAAGTTGGTAGCAGTCTGTGTTGGTAGGGAAGCCCAAGGGAGGAATAAGGAAGCGAGATGAAGCCATGGTAGCCTGAGAGGGAGCCCTTAATGCGGGGAGCAGCGGCGTATACATCACCCAAGCACCATAATTACACCGGCATGTTGAAGCGAACGTCACATTAAGGGCGTAAGGGATAGGGTAGGGGGGAGAAGGGGACGAGGATTGATAGGGAGGGGAGGGGATGGGGAAAATCTGGAGAAGGACGGAGGTGGGGAAGGGGGAGAAATCTGGAGGAGGGTGGAGGAGGGGAGGATGGAAAGAGAGGGGAAGGGTGAGAAGAATTCTGGATGGACGTGAAGAGGAGAGGATGGATAGAGACGGAAGGGAGTGGAGGAAGATGTGAATGGAGATGGAGGGAGGAAGGTGATTAAGGAGGGGAGGGGAGGAGAAAAAAATCTGCATGCAGGTAAGAGGGGGGATGGATAGAGAGAGGAAGGGTAGGGGAGATTTGGACAGACGTGGAAATGGGGAGAATACAAAGAGACAGGGGTCAGATGAGGAGGAATGGGTAGATGGAGGAGGGGGGGAGTAATACTGTACATGGGCATTGATGGAGGGGAAGAAGGAAGAAAGCATGAGCAGATAGAGGGGTTTCGAGGGCTAGCTAGATGGAGGGTTGGATGGAACGGCTTCGAGAGGCTGGGAGGGACTTTGATAGGTGTGTAGGGTAAAGAGTGAAGGGGGGAGTACTGGATTCAAGGGCTTGGATGGAACTGTGGTAGAAATGTTGGGGTTGGATGAGAAGAGGGAACTTTGGATAAAGAACTGGGTGGAGGGGAAGGGTCTGGATAAGGAGAGGGATAAAGAGGAGGATCTGGATAAAGAACCTGGATGAGAGAGGGGGGAGACTATATTGCAAAGGCCTGGATGGGACGGGAGGGATAGATAAGGAAATAGGAATTTGATAACAGGAGCGGGTGGTTTGGTAAGCTAAGAGAGGCTTTGTTAGAGAAACCTTGGATGTAAGAGCCAGAATTGAAGAGATAGGGCTTCCACAGATAAAACCTGGATGGAGTATGGAGAGGCCAGACAGGATAGATGGGGACCTGGAAGAGATCTGGATAGGGATAATAGGATGAAATGTGGCCTAAAAGGAATCAGGATATGAAGGAGGACGAGGGACACGATAGAGGAAGGAAGGAAGGGGCTCAGAGAAAGGGACGATGGGGGAGGGTTATCGAGGGGAGGGGCAGAATACAAAGTGGGGAAGGGCAGTAAAGAGGGGCCCCTGGGTGGTGCTGGAGTTGGGGGGAGAGAGAGAGGGGGAGAAAGGGGAGCCGTTGGATTTACGGGTTGGGCACCTTAATTTTCGCCTGAGGTGGGAGTTACGGTGGCGTGGGATTCATGCAAGGGCCAGAGAGAGAGAGAGAAAGAGGAGGGAGGGGGAGGGAGGGAGAAGGGGGGAGGGGGAGGGAGAGAGAGAGAGAGACAGACAGACAGACAGACAGACAGAGAAAGTTACCGACCGACCGACTGTTGGTGGTGGTTCCTAGGCTGTTACCTGTCGTTTTAGGTTGAGTCTCCGTTTGTAGGTGGTCACTAATGTTGATGTCGGCTTGCCTTTGATAAATAACTTTCTCTTTGATAATAAACTCAGAATATTACGTTGCAGTTTTTTGTTTTGTTCGACCCTGGTAAAAACGGAGGGATATTAACCTTGTCAGTACCATGTAGTCTTTTTTATTGCCCATCATGTAGTCCACCACCCAGATTTTGGGGGATTAGGAGGGATTTGAGAAGCGTTTGTATAACCAGGCAGTGTAGCCGCCTGGTTATAACGGTGTCACCACAGGAAGGCGACCCTCTCCAGCATCATGGGTCATAGTGAAAGGTGATAAAGGCTAACGTATGTATCTAACCCTTCTTGTTTGAAAAGTCTCCCCCTAAGCTCATTCTGAAAAGGCACAAATATAGAAAACATGGCTCCCTTATAGCCCTGAGGTTGTTGAACATAACTGTTCCTACGCGTTCGTTTTTATTATTATTATTATTATTATTATTTTTACTATTGTTATTGTTATTATCATTATTATTATTATTATTATTATTATTATTATTATTATTATTATTATTGTTGTTGTTGTTGTTGTTGTTGTTATTATTTCTTATGGTAGATGGGGTCTCCCACATTCCAATGACTTTATGTAGTGGCACTTTCAAGTAACCACCCTCAGTGAGAAAGCAAATGGAAACCTTTTATTACGGCACGCTGAGTGGTAACCATACCACCCAGTAATCAAGTGGGTTACGCTCCAACCTGATAAGGCCCATAAGGATTTACATTCGATGGGCGATTGGGGTTTACTGCCACTCAGGAAAGAGACACTGATCACAATAGCTTTAACCCATGCTGCCCGGGGACGAAATTCACATTCTTTTTTCCCTATCTCCTCACGATTTTAGTCAGCTTAAGATAGATGTTTTGAACTGGAGGGGGGTTAGATATAGCATTAGTAAACCCTTTCTAAGATGAATAAAATCGTCTCGCTGCAGCAAGAATGAATAAATCAACACCTAACGTCAGCCGGATTTCAAAGAGTAAAAGTTTGTAGACCAAGTGAGCCAGTCCCGTGTCGCAGCGCCGCTATTGGAGACGTAAAAGACTGGCTAATAGATTTGGTTGTTAATATTCCAAGGGTTATCGCTGTCACCCCTCACACGATAACCCCTGGCTCATTCCACAGGGCCTTATATGAGCGGCGTCTTACACTTTTATGGGGGACTTTGTCTTAGGTTTCTCTAAAAAAGCAGAGTGAAAGGTTAATCGGAGAGAGAGAGAGAGAGAGAGAGAGAGAGAGAGAGGGGGGGGGGAGGGGGACGAGATAATCCGCTACAACAAACTGATGCTGCACGGAAAAAATACATATCGTTATACAGTAGATTAAAGAAGCTCCCAGTCGGTCTCAAAATAGAAAACATTGATAAAGAAAGAAATTGAGCTGCCTACATATCATCATCATCATCATCATCATCATCATCATCATCATCATCATCGTTACTGTACTCACCATCTTCACCATGGTCATCATAATCATTTTCTAGCATCAGCAACAATATCATCATCAAAACCACCATCACTGTCATTACCATCATCATCATCATCATCATCATCATCGCTTCTACATCATTTTCGTCACCATCACCACTATTGTCATTTAGTAGCAGCAGCAGCATTATAATCATCATCAAAACCACCATTACCATCATCATCATCATCATCATCATCATCATCATCATCATCATCATCATCATCCAAACCCCCACTACCATCATATCATCATCATCATCAAAACCACCACTACCATCATATCATCATCATCATCAGAACCACCGCTATCGTCATCATCATCATCATCATCCGCTAATCCACTGCAGGTAACAATGCCTCTGCCAGGTTTCTCCTCTCCTGCCTAACGTATTGGTTGATAGCTTATCCCGCTCCTGCTCACAGCACATTTACCCACTTCATCCCTTCAGCTGACTCTACGTAACTCTTTGTGTGTGTGTGTGTGTGTGTGTGTGTGTGTGTGTGTGTGTGTGTGTGTGTGTGCGCTCTCTCTCTCTCTCTCTCTCTCTCTCTCTCTCTCTCTCTCTCCAAATAAGTCAGTCTCAGCCAATCTCCGAAATTGTACTCCCTCCATGATAGTTCATTTTTATCTGCCCCTTACTGTGTGTGTGGCCTTCTGGGAAGGTCAATTGCCTCCTGACCCCAGAAATAATACCCCACTTACGATAGGTCACTTGAAGCCGCTTTCATCTTGCTTTGTATCACTGTGTAGAGGGCGAAGGGTCCTGAAGAATCAGTATAGTTGACCTCAGAATATAGTAATAACCCGGCCATGAAATGACTGATTATAATTATGTCTGGCCCCGCTCTGTTCCCACAAAAATCATTCCCTGAGAAATCATATAAGTCCAGTGACGTATTTTCTTCTTATTCTTGCCATCATTAGACTATTTTATTAAGCTTAAGGAAATGAAAAGATAATCAAGATTGTTTCAGACTCCATCACTACAAATGGTCTCGCGTCTCCCTAGCAGAACAGAATCATAAGGAGGTAGAAAGAATGAAGTAAAACATACATGGTCAGACTGAATGAGATTTATGCACACAACTGTAGCCACTGCGACATCACCTCCATTTCCTCACGCAGTATCCTCACTACACATACCTTTTTTACCCTCCGCCTGACAGGGTCAGATAAGGGTGCTGTTATCACTGGGATCAATAAGTCTCCGTCCGTAGAGTTGGGCGGCAAGGCAGCAAGACGGCTGGCAGGGCATAGAGATTTCGTTTCTGGGCCAGAACTTAGAAAGTGTTCACTATAGTCATGAAATTTCGCATAGTCATGTGTCTTACAGTGAACTGGTGCCTTTTGATAGGTAGAATGCTGTGTCTTAAGTATTTTTTTTTTTAATAATGAAAAGCAAAAAAAAAAAAAAAAAAATCCATAGGTTTCAGTGCGACCTGCGCAAGGAATTTGAAGGGCCCAGGTTATGTGTCCTCAAGGCGTTCTCCTTACGTCCACCTTTAAAAGAAAAGATTGGGGGAGGGGGGCGTGAGGGCCGATATACGCTTGGTTAAGTGTGCAGTGATGTAGGGGGTGGGTGGTATGTGCTTGGTCAGTGGAGGGTTGCAACAGCATAGCGTTGCCTATATGTTTCTATTCGTATTTGGCTAGTGGTTAGTTCAGGGTGTCTCCCTCCTTAGCATGGACAGCTGATCCTGCAACAGACTTTATATGGGTCGATACCCAGATGCTGATACAGTTACTCCAACAACCGGTGTTGTAGGAGATGCGGTAACTGTGAATAAAAAAATAAAAAAAAAGATTGATATATAGCTGCACCCCATCGTATGTTCAGTCCACGCGGTACTGAGGTTATAACTTGGGGCGTATACTGAGCGACTCCGAGAGATTTTGTAACACCTCTTCGTCAGTTATTTATTCTGAATATTACAGCTGGGTATCCTTGTGTATGATATTGATCCAAATTATGTCAATGTTAAAACAACGGAAATGATATATAAGAGAATATCAGTGAGTAACAACGGAAATGATATATAAGAGAATATCAGTGAGTAACAACGGAAATGATATATAAGAGAATATCAGTGAGTAACAACGGAAATGATATATAAGAGAATATCAGTGAGTAAGATGTCTGGAGTTGCTTTGAGAAGAAAAATAAGAAGCTGAAAAAAAAAGAAAATATGGAAGTTTAGAATGACGAGTTGTAGATGATTATGCTTTGTGTTAATTGTACGCCTTCATTATTACTTTCTTCCTTCCTTTTTTTCTTTAATTTTCTGAGTAGGGATGGGGCGAGTGGTGGTGGGGTGTGGTTTTGCGTGGTGTCTACAGATGGTGTGATAATGGTGAAAGTCCTGGTACGGTTTTAATGGTGGCCAACCCTATTACTCGCTTGGCTGATTAGGGTTGCACTTAATGGGTGGACCGGGAAGGCTGTATGGCCGAGTGAGATGTAGCGTGATGTGGGTGAAAGGGCTGTGGCGTGATGTGTAAGGGGTGTAGTGTGATGGGTATATATTAGGACGAGATGTGGCGTGGTGTGGTTGATAGCGGTGTGGTGTGGTTGATGATGGTGTGGTGTGGTGTGGTTTGGTGTGTAATTCTGGAGTCGGTGTGGGAGGGTGTCGTTGTGTTTCCAAGGCCTGGTCTCTGGTGCAAATTACCGTACTGTAGTCGATTTGGGCACAGCTTTTCCAGGAAGGTCTAGAGTTGGTAAATTTAGCTTGCGTTAAGTTAATCTGTGTTAGGTTAAGCTGTTACGGTTAGGTTATTTTAAAGGTAAATTTCGTTGGTAAGATTAGGTTATGTTGTTTATGGGTAGGGTTAGGTTAGGTTAAAATTAAATTAGGTTGGTAGGATTAGGTTGCCAGTTTAGGTTCGGTTAGGTTAGGCTAGGTTGTTTGAGACTGAGTTAGAGTGGTAGCGAGATCAGTCTGGAAATAAAAAACTTGGTGCGTGTTGCTGAAATGGTACGCAGTGGGCAAATATGCGGCCCGGATAACAAACTTCCCTTCAGTTCCCTCTCATAACTTCCTCCCGTAACTTAGATATATACCTGACGGATGAACAGTATACGCTGGAAATGTCTGCTGAATGTTTTCCTTTTCCATCCTGCAGAATCAGTATAACACCAAGACTTTAAAAATCGTCATCTTAGTGAAGGAGTTAAAAGGATTGTCTGTGAGGTACTCCCTGAACTGAATATAAATCATCTAGCGGCACGAAGAATAAAAAAGAAATAAAAAATAAAAGAAAAGACTGCCGTTGTTGTCAAAGCGTTAAATAGCGTTGTGACAACATTTGTGTGAAGGTCAAAGTTGAACACAGAAAAAAAAAAAAAGTTGTGAAGAACGATATAAGGCGATACTACAGTTATAAGAAAAGAAAAAGAAAAGAATATAAGATAGGTGGTTCAAAACAGCGTCACGATAAATCCACTGGTGTTTAACTTTCCTTTTGTCCTGGTCCTCTATGCAGACGCCCGGGCAGACACTTTAGGTCGGGCCCCATTGCCTTATCGGTGAGGCCGCCATCACTAGAGCTTTGTTAGTTCCTCCAGGGGCCGCCAGGGGGTCGACTTTGTTGAGGGGGGAAAGGGAGGAATGAGAGGAGGAGGCATGGGAGGAGAGGGGAAGAAGAGAAGAAAATGGAGGGGATAAGCTAAGAATACGAGTAAGAGAGGAGGTAGAAGAAGAGGAAGAAAGGAGGATAGAGCGGGAAGAAGGACAAAGGAGAAGATAAGAGGAACAAGAGAAAAAGTAGAATAGGAAGAAAGGAAGAGGAAGTAGAAGAAGAGGAATAGGAGAAGAGGAGGAAACGAGTAAGAAGGTGAAAAATAGGAGAGAAGAATATAGAGAAATTAAGAATATCTTCCTTCTGGGAAAGGGATGGAAAAAAAGGGAAGAGAGAAAAGGGGGAAATAGAGAAATGGAGGAAAGAGGGGTAGGAGGAGAGATAAAGAAGGAAGGACACTGGAAAGATAGAAAGAGGCGAGGGAGGAGTACCTAAACAGATGGAGAAATGAAGAAAATGAAAAAAACAAAAAAAGGAAGAATCTAGAGAAAGGGGTTGAAGGTGAAAGGGAGGAGAGAGCGATAGTGAAGATGAAAGGGAGAAAATGAAGATCAGACAGAGGTGAGAAGGAACTGAGGTGAGAGAAAAGTGAGGAGGATTTACAGATAGGAAGTAAGATGGAGGGAAGGGGGGAAAAGGGGTGGGATGAGAGGAACTGAAGATCAGAGAGAGGGAATGTAAGTGAAGGAAATAGGTGAGAGAGAGAGAGAGAGAGAGAGAGAGAGAGAGAGAGAGAGAGAGAGAATTAAGGAATTAATAGGACAATAGTATTTCAAAGGGTCTTACGACCCATACCGAGGAGGCACAATGAATAAAGTACGTTCTTACTCAGCTAGTGAGGGAAAAATTTAATAAAGATGAATGCTTTCCCCACCCGCCTCTCCCACCCGCAGAATGAGAACTTAAAACGAAGTGCACCTAACCCGGAGGAAAAAGTCCGGGCTTGGCTATTGTACAGGAAAGGAGGAAACAATCAATCTGCCACTGTCGGGCCTAACAAAACATTGCTTAACCTAGCCCTGAGCTGCTGTACTGAGGAACTGCCAACAACCGGTGCTGGTCACCGATTCCGGGCACTACAGATCCATTATGTGAAGAAATTGCCAAGTGTACTGGTATCATGGTGGTAGCGCCCCGTGTCAAGCTTTCATCTAGGGTTCCTCGTGGTCTTGCTGTTTAAGGTGAATATGTGCTGGTAGTTGGTGTTTTCAGTTCCACGAAGGATTCTGAAAACCTCGATTAGCTGTCCACACAAACGTCTAGTCTCGAGCAAAAAAAAAAAAAAAAAGTGCCTGCAGCCTTCTCTTGTATCCTAGAGAGAGAGATTATGTAAAATGTTCGGATGAAAGATAAGACCAAGTGGGGACGTGGGAATAGGGAGATAGGAGGCAAGTCTGAGAGAGAGAGAGAGAGAGAGAGAGAGAGAAGAAAGTGGACAACAACTGTGGGAATGATGCGGATGGGTGGATGTGAGAGTGAGGGGGATGGGGAGGGGGAGGGAGTTGAGAGAGGGGGTGGGGGGCAGGGTGACTGTTAGGTGGCAGGGTGACTTGGCAGGGTAAGAGAAGGGGCACTTTCACCTCACCACACCCCCACCCCTCCCCAACTACCCCCAGTCCACCAACGATGCCTTCCCATACTTCTTCCGTCATTTTTTATCCTTTCACTATTTCTCTCTCTCTCTCTCTCTCTCTCTCTCTCTCTCTCTCTCTCTCTCTCTCTCTCTCTCATTGTACATTCTTGCATATAAATATATATATATATATATATATATAGATATATATATATATATATATATATATATAGATCAGTTTAATTGGTTACTATGAGAAGAACAAATCTGATCCAGAAAGTACGGAAGGTGAAACAGTAAAGGAATCGTTGCCCCTCACCTGTCATCTACACTTTTATTATCCATCCCACTCTATTCTTTCCTTAAACGTGTTTTTTCTATTCCTCTTCCCCTCTCATCTCATTTCCTCACTCATCACGTCCTTTCTTTTCATTCCATCTTCTGATTCCCTTCCTCCCTCATTGCCTTTGTCTTTCTCCTCTACCTTTACTTCCGCACCTCATCATTTCTCTTCACTGCATGTTATCCCCGTTGTGCTCCGGCCACACCGATTATCCTCGTCCTCCTCGTTCTCCTCATCCCTACAGTTCAGCTCCTCATCCCCCTACTCACATCCACTGACCTCCCTTCCCCTCTCACATCCCTTCTCCCATTCTCTCATGTTCTCCCATCTCTCACCTGTCTCTACCCCTCTTTCCCCTATCACTTTCCTCCCCATTTCACACTTCACCTCATTATTTCTCCTCCCTTATTTTTATTCGTCCCCCTTCTTCTCCCTCCCATCACTTCCCTCTCTCCCTCGCATCTCCCCCCTCTCCCACATCCCCTCTCCTCCATTTTTTCACGACCCTTCCTTCCACTTCTCAGCTCTGTTCCACCATCATCCACCTCCTGCTTCTCACTCTCACATCGTCCTCCCCATTTCTTCTCATCCCCCTCCTTCCCCCTCTATCCCCCACCCCCATTCTTTCACCTCCACCCATGCGCATCGGAGAGTCTTAACCCCATCCCAGCATCCTTTCCCTTCACATCTTACTAACCCATTCCTCTCTCTCTCTCTCTCTCTCTCTCTCTCTCTCTCTCTCTCTCTCTCTCTCTCTCTCTCTCTTTCGTAACCTTTTCTCCATATTTCATCATCCTCTAACCCCCCCACCATCTCCCTCCTCCACCTCCATTTCTGCTCCTTCACTCAGTTTGCTCTTTCCATTTACACTTTCCTCCTCCTCCTCCTCCTCCTCCTCCTCCTCCTCCTCCTCCTCCTCCTCCTCCTCCTCCTCCTCCTCCTCCTCCTCCTCCTCCTCCTCCTCTGGAGATCCACATTGCTAATACGTGCAAATCAAATCCTAAAGAATTTTACAGTTACATTAGAAAGAAAAAGGTTATGACTACATCAATAGGTCCTCTAGAAACAAACAATGGCAGACACACTGAAAATGAGGTCGAAATGGCAAACATTCTTAACGATTACTTTGCGTCTGTTTTTACAGTAGAAAACACCACCAGAAACCTACTGTTACCCACAAACCAAGCAAATAGCACAGTCCTTAGTAACTATGCTATTGATAATAATGATATCCTTTCAGCCATAAATAGTACGGACATAAACAAAACCCCTGGCCCCGATAAAATATCACCGAGAATTCTCAAAGAAGCAAAACATGAGTTACTGCTGCCACTCTCTGTCTTATTCAATAAATCATTAAGTACTGGGAAAGTTCCACGCGAATGGAAACTAGCAAATGTAACACCAATTTTCAAAAAGGAAATGAGTCGCACCCAGGAAATTACAGACCAATCAGCTTAACATCAGTAGTGTGCAAGTTAATGGAAAAAATCATAAGAGATAAAATAGTTAATTATCTAGAAGAAAATAATATAATTAAAGACTCGCAACATGGATTCAGACATCGTCGTTCATGCTTAACTAACCTACTGGACTTCTTCCATGATGTTTACAAATCATACGATGACTCAAGAGCAGTAGATATAATTTACCTCGACTTTCAGAAAGCATTTGACACTGTCCCTCACAAGCGTCTCATGAGAAAAATAGAAGCACATGGAATAAAAGGAAAGACGCTAAAATGGTTACAAGACTGGCTGTCAGACCGAAAACAGCGAGTTGTGATAAACGGAAAGGAATCCAAATGGCGTAATGTGATCAGCGGCGTTCCCCAAGGCTCAGTACTTGGACCGATACTTTTTATTATCTATATAAATGACATTGATGAGGGTCTAAATTGTAAAGTATCCAAATTTGCAGATGATACTAAAATAACCAGTAAAGTCACTTCAAAATTACAGTGGCAGCAGTTACAAAATGACCTTAATACTTTAGCAAGCTGGGCAGAAAAATGGCAAATGAAATTCAACACAGAAAAATGTAAAGTACTTCATATTGGAAGTAACAATGTCCATGCAAATTACAAAATGAACAATATTCAGTTATCAAGTACAGACAGTGAAAAGGATCTTGGTGTGATAATATCAAATGACCTAAAACCAAGCAAGCAGTGTACCGATGCGGTAAAAATTGCAAACAAGCTAGTGGGTTTTATTGGAAGAACTTTCGAGTTTAAATCGGAAAAAGTCATACTTGCCTTGTACAACTCGCTAGTGCGCCCCCATCTTGAGTATTGTGTGCAATTCTGGTCTCGTACTACAGAAAGGACATTGAAAAATTAGAGAAAATTCAGCGAAGAATCACAAAAATGGTACCACGACTTAGAAACAAACCATATGAGGAACGCCTTGAAGAACTTAAATTATTTAGCCTAACGAAGCGCAGGTTAAGAGGGGACCTTATTGAAGTTTTCAAAATCATGAAGGGATATGACAACTTAGACATGAATAAATATTTTGATATAGACCGGTCTAGTCAAACCAGAAGTAATGGCTGCAAAATCATGGGAAAACGATTCCAATCCCACGAAGCAAAATACTTCTTCTTTAACAGAGTTGTAAATATCTGGAACAGATTACCCTCAGATACCGTGAACAGTATCTCAATTGAGACATTCAAAAACAAATTAGACAAGTATTTGCACGAAAATCCTCAGCTGACTCTTTTTCTGTCCGAATAACTTGCTTTTATAGCTACGGTACATGTAAGTTCATGCCTCCTTAGTCTACAAGACACCCCGTAAACAATGTACCCGTACATAGTGTTGCATCACGATATTATACATTTTCAATTTATTCGGTGCAAACAAAGCAATATAAGCACAGATTAGGATCTGCACAGATAACCCTGAGTTAACGGTCACTACTCTTACTTTCGACCTGTGATGG